>NC_056747.1:1001871905-1002026905 GCF_019279795.1 Protopterus annectens | reverse complement strand
CTGGAATCACTGAATGGTTGAAAGTGTATTCCTGAGTGCAGAAAAAAACAAGATTTTAGAAGTTTTTTATCCCGTTTGATTATATGTTTGATTATCTGAATAGTTTGATTATCTGAACTACCCTAGGTCCCAATTAGTTCAGATAATCGACTCTCTTCTGTAAATAATTAGTGAGTCACTATGCAACTCTAAATGAGAAACCAAGGAAAGACAGTTTTTGGAGAACAATGTCACCATTATTACTCTCTAAGGCTCTTTTAAGATCTAAGACAATAAGTGTAAGATCTTGTGCCATGATAGTTATTATCTGGCTTATTAAGAATTATTTGTGAAGTTTTCTGTATTGAAAAACAATAAAAGTTCTATTTGAAAAAATAAGTTAATTAAAGTGTCAGTATTGTATTTTGAATGGAAGCCATGTCATCTATCTGTGAGGGAGTTGTGTTTATTAGTATAAACTAGCATTTGATCATACATAGTTTGATCCTAAACAAGTTTATCTAATATTTTAGCTATATGTAAATGTTTGTAAGTGCTCTGTATACCTCTGTTCAAGGCATATCACACTAAGTTGTATCTGTAATTCAGCACCACACATTTCTTTTTGTGAATTATGTGTACTGCACATGTTCTTCCATATGTTCAAACAGGTTTTGATTAATATCATAGGTTCATAGGTTCATAGGTTCATACTAGGCTATCTGCCCTAGGGCATTTATAAGCCTAGCCAGAATGTGTTTGGCTTTCGCCACCCATTTTAAATTTATTTTGCTATGCCCTTTTTCGAGGTTAGTATACTGTGCCTCTGTCTAAGTTATTTATGAGAGTAGCTCTTTTTCTTAAACAAGTATTAACCATATATTGTTAACCACTTAGTAATATTTGCCACTTATGGCCAAGAATCTGATTTTCTGTTTCCAATTCATTATGGTCATCAGATGCCAGTAATGTGTTAATTATTCTATCTGCTACTTACAGACAAGAACTAATCTGTCTGAATCTTAATAATTCTTTATTTGTCCAGCTACTGAATAAAATTATACAATCCTTGCACTGTTCACATTGGTTTATTATGTAATTATATTTAATGTTACAATATACTAATTTACAGGCTAAAATTTTTTGGGTTTGTAAATTTATCTATTACGTTGCTTGTTGGTTTTGTACCTGTTACGTCTGTTTCCTCGTGTAATGGTTATTTAATGTCCACTTGGATCTTCCAGTTTCTGAGTTAGCAAATGGAAACACATAAATAAACTAGTTTGGTACTAAAATAAAAATAATATATTTTGTGTCTTCCAGCCGTAATGAACTTCTGAAAATATTAAGTGACAGACTTATTTTAATAGCATTTTACCTTTTCATTGTACCATTTCTCAGCATCCCGCCGGATTTGATCAACCATTCCTTCGTATTCTTTCCTGCATGCATCCATTTCATCCATGAGGTTAGTGTCAGGGGCAGCGTCAAGCTCAACATTAACCTGACCAGAGATTCCACTGCTGGCAGTCCTCATGTCCTGGAAACAGAAACACATAAAACATTTTGTTTGTTTCAAACTCACAACAATGAGTATCAGATCAGACAAATAAGACCAGACAACACATTTACTGAAATACTATCCCGGCACAATGCATTTAAATATGTAACCATTCATACATTTAAACAACTATAACTGAAATCTTGATAATTACATGATCAAACTGTGCAATGTGAACATATTATAAAAAAATCACTCCTCTTTTTCCTAAAAAGTACTTAAAGTTAAGATATTCATTTTATTGATTCTACATTGGTATGCAGAATTATTGTGCACTGCACTCTCCCTAAATATATTTATCATTGTTAAATAAGAATCTCTGCTGGGGTTTATAGCTGCATGGTGTTTAGAGTCTTTGTGCAAAGTTTCACTAACTTTAATCTTTGAGCAAATATTATTTTATTTTTGTACACTGGCCTTACATGATTTGTGAGTTAGAGATAACAGTAGTTTTAGTGACTATTTTATTGCCTGTTTTATATTTGGAAATTAACACTTATCATTACAGTTCTGATGGAAAAACATCAGACTTGGTAAGTCAGTTTAGTAAAAAGCATAACTATTATGGTTTGGCCAAAGGTGTATGTCATAACACAGTACTTTGTTAATATCATGCCGATTTATAGATAATTAACAGTGATAATGTAATTTCTACAGTAACCCTTAAAATGTATGTCTTAGTTAATAAGTTTGACTTTGAGCTTTAAAATAAGGAGTCAGAATTAGTCACAGGTCATATGCATCTGCTTTTCCAACTTAAATGGCTATATAAACAAAGCACATTAATTATGTTGTTATTTATTATTTTAAAATGTTACATTTATTCATTTTATTGATCTTTTTAATTTATTGTTTTAAGCCATGTGAGAAGGAGAATAATATCTCTCATGATGGTTCTGTGAATTAAATAATATGTATTCCTATCCACATCTACATTAGAGAATAACCAAAATTGAATGGGTAATAATTTTTCTGCATTCAAATTGGCTTCTAGCCATGCATAATGACTGTCTAATCACATTTATAAAAATCAGTTTAGTGAAAAGCACCTCTGACATTTCCCTTAGTTTATTATGGGACTCCAGATACTTGCTTTTAACTATTTAAATTCACAGTTAAAATATTAAATCCTTTCATTTAGTGGTCATGTGTCTCAAGGTTGTCATAGGACCTGATGTTCTGATTTTTATTTATATAGCTGGGAAACAAATGATATAGCATACTATCATACTTTCTACAACTGTGTGTGTGTGTGTGTGTGTGTGTGTGTGTGTGTGTGTGTGTGTGTGTGTGTGTGTGTGTGTATAAGTGTCTGCGTGTATGTGTGTGTGTGTCTGTGTGCATGTGCATGCATAATAGTGTGTGTGTATGTGTGTGTGTGTGTGTGTGTGTGTGTGTGTGTGTGTGTGTGTGTGTGTGTGTGTCTGTGTGTGTGCACATGCATGTGTGTGCATGTGTGTGTGTGTGTGTGTGTGTGTGTGTGTGTGTGTGTGTGTGTGGGTGCGCATGTGCATGCGTGTCTGTGCATGTGTGTGTGTGTGTACAAACTCACAAACACATGCATATATTTATTATAGTTTAGCAGTTTAGGTACTTGGTCATGATTTAAAATTCTTCCCTACCTACATGTCATTTATTGTGCTATAAATTAGTGTTTGAAGGGAATAATTAATAATAATAATTATAATAATAATAATAAACCAAAAGTAACCACAGTGTAAAATATAACCAAAAAAGTCCAAAACATACACTGTGAAGCAGTAGGAAGCACTTTCAGTCAGCCAAACTCTTCAGTTTAAGCTGTTTTTATTCTTCCAACATACAAAGACACAGATTGAATGCTTTCATCCCCTGAAACTGGGGACTTCATCAGAATCTAACTGCACTCCATAGTACGGCCTTTAAATACTGTTACAAATGAGTGATGTTATCACCCTTCACAATCCTTTGAAGACACAACTACCTTAATGCTCAAATGAAATGCACTATAAACACCTTTTAACACAAGAACACTAACAAACATCATTTATAAAAAAACACTTTTCAGATTCCAAGACATTCATCAAATGTAAACTTAAAAATTGTTTGAGATAAAAAATCAACCACATGTTGTCCATTGACTTGCTTTAAAACATATATGTACTGTGACTGTGTAGTTGAACCCCCCCCCCCCACAGACTAAGATACACAATACTTATGAGGTATCTTTCCTTCCTAATATTGGTTTTAAGGATACCATTTCATTAAGACCTGGTGCATGGGTCACAGCTAGTTTCATTTGCCACTTAATTTCCCTTTCCTCTATATAATTCCTGTAATCTCCCCCTCTAGGATTTGGTCTTACTCGCTCCACAACACCAAATAAAAACTGAACAAAATTTGCACATACAAATTAATGTTTATATAGGACATTGTTTATATTTCTTGTATAAGATCCAGTACCAGATCGCTACAAGAAATATAAACAATGCCCTTTATAAACATTCATTTGTATGTGCAAATTTTGTTCAGTTTTTATTTGGTATTGTGGAGCGAGTAAGACCAAATCCTAGAGGGGGAGATTACAGGAATTATATAGAGGAAAGTGAAATTAAGTGGGAAATAAAACTAGCTGCGAACCATGCACCAGGTCTTAATGAAATGGTATCCTTAAAACCAATATTAGTGAGGAAAGCTGCCTCATAAGTATTGTATATCTTAGTCTGTGTGGGGGGTTCAACTACACAGTCACAGTACATATGTGTTTTAAAGCAAGTCAATGGACAACATGTGGTTGTTTTTTTATTTCAAACAATTTTTAAGTTTACATTTGATGAATGTCTTGGAATTTGAAAAGTGCTTTTTTATAAATGATGTTTGTTAGTGTTCTTTTGTTAAAAAGGTGTTTGTAGTGCATTTCATTTGAGCCTTAAGGTAGTTGTGCCTTTAAAGGATTGTGAAGGGTGATGACATCCCTCATTTTTAACAGCATTTAAAGGCTATACTATGGAGTGCAGTTAGATTCTGATGAAGTCCCCAGTTTAGGGGATGAAAGTGCTCAATCTGTGTTTTTGTATGTTGGAAGAATAAAAACAACTTGAACTGAAATGTTTGGCTGACTGAAAGTGCTTCCTACTGCTTCACAGTGTATGTTTTGGACTTTTTAAATAATAATAATAATAATGATGATGATGATAATCATCATCATCATCAATCATCATAATAACAGCACTAATTAAGTAAGTATATTGACTCATAGAGGCTTTTGGTAGGAACTAAATCACAAGTATGGAGGCTTTGGCCCTAACTACTACCCAAATAACTTAGTGGCCTGAGGGTTGGGGTATGAGCCAGAGAAAGTTGGGATTGCAAAGCCATTCCTGGCTTGCCTATTGAATGGGAATGAGTTGTTAGACTCCATTTGCAGGAGCTCCAATACCAAACAGTCTCATAGGTCTAATCTATCTGTGATTTTGAAGAATATAACTGATTTTGCCTTGCATTTTTGCTCTGTCACTCATAATACTTCTGATTTTCTGGTAAAACACTGATGATTACATTCAGTCAATAATATAAGTCATTAGAGTTTCATATTTGTTACTTTTCAGAAAATGCATGCCAATGTAAAACTTGTTCTATTAAATTTTTAAATGAATTACAGTAGTCTTTAAAAAAATTGTTCTAGATTTTGGGCATTTGTCCCCTCATTATTTTTGACTTTGTTGAAAATTCTTAAGCAAGGAAGTTAAGAAGTGCACCTAGTAGTTAAACTTTTTCTAGGTTATGGTGATTATTCTGCTAACCTCTTCATGGCTCTTCTTCATAAATTCCAACTCTTCCTTGAGACCCTCAATCTCCATCTCCAGGTCTGATCTGCTAAGTGTCATCTCATCTAAAACTCTGCGAAGTCCAAGAAGATCAGCTTCAACTCCTGTGCGCAGAACCTTTTCAGATTCGTATCTATGAGTAAATAAAACATATTATCAAATGCTACTTTTTATGGCAGGGCACAAACATTTTACAGGACTGTTGAAAATACTTTTCTTAATACTTCTCTGCCACTTTATTTCTTCCTTTAATCCAAACCGTGTTTTCTCTCACTGTCTTGTTATATGTATATATTATTGCTACTATTATTACTAATACTGCTACCAAACACACACACACACACACACACACACACACACACACACACACACACACACACACACACGCACACACACACACGTTTACACTTCTCTACACGTTACTGCATATTATTTATATATGCTTTTCTCAGCCGCATTTCTTACTTCCAAGCACAACTAGCAGAAAAAAAATGTAAAATAACCTGATGTCTGAGACATCCTGTTTTACATTGCTCATATTTTACTTCTAAAAAGCATTCAGGAAAGAGCAGTAACTTGAGACTAAATGTATTCTAACAAGATAAATGTATTCCTGAAATTCCATCACAGTCTTTTTCTAATGAGTCCTGTAAGCAGATCACTAACTGTATATGCAAGCAGTTTTCTTAGTATTCTTACTTCATTTATTATAGTAGCACCAAACTGTTCCAACAAATAGTTGGAAGATAACAGTGGAGAGAGAAGTATAAAGATATATTACCAAAGTTAAATTCTACTGCACTGCTGGACTTTTTCTAACTTGGAGCACAATTGTGTCACTTAATGGTGGTCTGAAAAAATATTTCAAGCCTTTTGCAGCTGTCTTTAAGTGACAGAGTAGAATGCATTTGCAACATGGTATACTTTATCATGAGATGTAGTTATTCAAGCATTCACTGCCTATTTTAATAGCAGGTGGGTGCCACCTGTGATGCAGAGGAATCATACGAAACTCACTTTGTACTAGACATAATAAAAGGGCCGTCCTTCTATGGCTGCAGTCTTGCTGAGCAGTGGAGACAACGATCAGCTATGAAATAGCTTCAACTAGTGCTCCTCCTTCAACTCGGATAACATTTGCATGTTTTTTTTTTTTGTTTTTTTTTTGTGGGTGTTCCAGTTAAGCTAATTATGTTCATTAGGATCTTGTCAGATTCTGTTTGCTTTTCAACTGCTTAAAATTGTTTAGGAACCTGGGGAATTAAATCTGGCTGATTTATAGCTGCTGAAATTACTGACTTGTGATCCTGGTGTCTTGCTGAATACATCAATGCACAGTGATTTAAACTTATATGTTTTGTAGATTTATTTTCTTATTTGCATTTGGAACAATATGTTATATTATTTATGCCTTTTTAAGCAGTCTGCTATTTTAAGTAACTACTATTCACTTGAAAATAGAGAGCTGTTCATATTTTTCTTCTATGTTCAATAAAATCAGTTTAATTTTATTACTTCACTTTTAAACTTCTGGTGAGAGAGACATAAAAAGGTTTTCATTTCTGTCTGTGTCTAGTATTTGAATAGAATTAGATTTGAATAACTTGTTTCGAGATTATGTTGTTGCTGCTGACTCTGTCATTGTCCCTGCGTAAGATAAATTATGTGGTAATTGTTTCTGTGTCCTTAACTTGTCACATATTGGGAATTTGTTTACTAAGGTCACAATGAGGTATACAAACTAAGAAAAGCCACCTAGGTTGTTGTTGTTGTTGTGTCTTTTGGCTTTTCCCGGTTAGGGGTCGCCAGAGCGGAACTCCGGTCCGCTAATGATTGGCAGTTGATTTTTACGTGCCGAGTTGCCAGCCCTGATGCACAACCTTCAACGAAGGTACGCCCATTCATGCATGTCTCCACACAGAAGACGCTCTAGCTGAAAACTGAACCGGACAGCATCTTACTGGGAGGTGGCATATATATTTGTGCAATTATTATCTCTATTATCATCATCATCATCATTTTTGAAAAAACTGAGTAGATCCAAAAAAAATAATATCATGAAAAGAACATGGCAGATTAAGCAAGAAGAGTGGTAGAGAGGTGGGTAATGTGCTAGGCATGAGGGCAGCTGTTTAGCTCAATTAACTTTGATGGCTGTAGATTTGAGGTCTGCAGGACATCAGGGGACATTTGGGCAGAATATCAGAGCTAGACATGAGAATGGATTGGCAGGTAAAGTGAGAAGGTCTAGAGCTGGTCTATGGAAGAGCAACAGAAGGCTAGAACTATGATGGGTGGGAAAGGGGAAATGTACAAAGATAAATGACAAAAGAATATGTGCAGAGCTTGTTAGTGCAGGCAAGCAGCATGACACAGTGTCAAGTGGAGGGCAAAAGTGGGAAATACAGACAAGAAAAAGAAAACTGGAGAAAAAAAGATAAGGTAGATGGACAGAAGCATTCTGCACTAAAAAGTGAAGAAGAGGAGAGACAGCAAGAATCATATCTCTTCAACATCTTAGCACAGGAATTCTGGACAAAGCCAAAAATCATGGGGGACAAAGGCCCAAAATCAGGGACATATTTTAAGTATTGCTCTTATAAGTTAATAGGTTCATAGGTGTATACTAGACTAATGACTACTAGGGTCCTTATAAGCCTAGCCATGGAATTCAAATGTGGCCCCCAAATCTGATATATAAGGAGACAATTTACTGACTGCCTCTATCTATTAAAGACATAGGCACCAGACGAGGAGTGAATTTCCAATTACCCATTCATTGGTCCAAATTGCATTTAAATAGGGACAGGGAGGAACTCTGCTTTAAATGGATGGTGAACCTGTTCCAGAGCATGGGAATTCCCTGAGAAACATATCTGTCTCTCCAACATGTTCTATTTATGTCATAAGCAAAATTTATGTCTTTTAGTTTAGTAGTCCTGATGCGGTTTATTTTGTGGATGTGCAATAAGTTCCTCAAAACACGGTTCAGAGATGTCGTGTATACTAAGCAAAGATCACCTCTCAAAAGTCTATGTGTATGATACTGAGTAAAGACACAAGGCCTTGAGGTGATCAGCATAGAACATTGTGTTTGCCCTCTGTATTATTTTTAAGGAACATTTGTGAACATTCCAGTTGCTTCATGTGTCTGGTTAGGTACATACCAAAGGAAGCATTATACTCTAAGATGGGTCTTACGAGGGCCAAGTGCAGTGGTATGATGACCTCTCTGAACCTAGATGGCATGTCATTGCATATAAGTTGAGCAAGATAGTTTTTGTAGCACATTGGACACATGTTGGTTAAACCTAGGTTGTTATCTACATGAGTTCCCAGATACCTGACTAGTGAATCAGCTTTTAGGGGTGTTTTATTGATAATGTAGTTACCCAGGGTGGCTGACTTCCCTAAAGATACTATAATGCATTTCGTGGTAATGAATGTTAAGCCACACAAGGGTGTTTTCATCTTGGGAGGGATTCAAAGACCGCTCCCAGTTTGCAATCATCTGTGAACTTGATTAGGTGGAGACCTTTGACATTGGATTTGACATCTGAGAACTAGATGCCGAAGTGGAGTGAGCCTAGCAATCTTAGAAAGTTGATAGAATAAGAGGTTTTGCATTATCATGCATTTTCTGAATGACCAGAAGTCTGAAATGTAAATGTATGTCATTGCCTATTTGGTTCAATCCTCAATGATTTGGTAGAAAACTACTAAATTTATGAAGAAGAAACTAAAAATATGATGCAAAAATCTGGACATTTTAGCAAATTCTGGACAGTTGAGAGGTATGGTAAGAGCTGGTCATACAGGAACTGACACCAAGAGGAAAAGACTGAAAAGTGGGCAGGATACTCAGCCATATATGAGATAAGTATGAAAGGGACAGAAAAGCAGAAAGGGCATGTAGGAAGCATGCAGATGCGATAAGAAAAGAAAGAGGAGAATTACAGGGACAGAGGCAACCAGCACAGATAGTAAGGTTAAGGTAATAAAACACTCAGGAAAAGAATTATGTAGCTCATGTTGTGTCTTTTGGCTTTTCCCGGTTAGGGGTCGCCACAGCGGAACTCCGGTCTGCTAATGATTGGTAGTTGATTTTTACGTGCTGAGTTACCAGCCCTGATGCACAACCTTCAATGAAGTTACGCCCATTCATGCATGTCTCCACGCAGAAGACGCTCTAGCTGAGAATCGAACCGGACAGCGTCTTACTGTGAGGCGACAATGCTACCGCAGCACCACCACCGTGGGTTAATTATGTAGCTTATATGTTTTGGAAATATAGGTATTTAGGGGTGTATGGCATTACACTGAAAAAATTGTGAGCAAAGTGTTACAGATTGAACTTCCACTCACCAGTTATATATGGATCATTATTCAAACCCCCAAGAGCTACTTTTAAATCATTCTCTGAAATACTGGCTTTGGCAGGTTTCACAAGACACCAGGTTATACGTAATATCAGAATGGAAATCCCAATCAAAGCATTCTACCCTGGGATTACATGCTTTTTCAAAGCAATACTCCAGCTTCCTTGAGCATGATCTATGGATGGTGTAATGTAATCACCAAATTTTCACAGTATAACTTGGGGCAATAATGTCCATCTTATTGTTGATGTTGTCTGCAATTCCCTCTTAGCTAACCTTTTTTTTCTGACTTAAACTATTTGTAATATAATTATTAATATACGTATTGTTTATTGAATTTGTTATGCCATAACTGTGCTTGTTATATAATGTATTGGATCTTAGTTTGTAGATAACCTCAGCTGTCTACACACTATCAGTATTTGCCTTTTGGCTGTACTGCCTATGAACTTTATTGGTCTTACTGTTTACAAGTGATCTTCCTGTTTCTTGATTTTTCATCTTTTGTAATAAAAAAAAGAAGCAGTCAAAAGTGAGATTGCAGCTAGGAAAGTAGAGGTATAGGACAGGAAGTGAAAGGGGTGAGACAGAAAGCGAGATGAGAGAAGAGGGCTCTGTTGCCTGAAAACTCATATATTATTAAGATTCTGAGCAAGGGCAACAGTGGAGATCATATTATAATGAAGTTGGTATTGGGGTTCAGAGTTGGCATGACAAGGCAAGAGATGATAAAAGTGGCCATCAAAATTAGGAGATTTTTACATGTTGTCTATCATGTAGTCACCAGTGACTCGTTGAATTGTCAGAAAAGGAGGCAGATGTACTAGCAAACTGGGAGTCAGACAGATACTAGGATAAGGGCTTTAAGGTAACATTTTCAAAAGTGTTATCTGTACCAGCAGCCAGTCCACTACAGAAGGAGTGGACTGGGAAGGACAATAACTGGCTGTGGCAGTGGACTAGAGAGACAGGCCAGGGACAGGTAGAATGATGGGGTGAGGCATGGCAGAAAGATTTACATGTGTGCCTCAGACAGTTCTCAGAGTTGGGCTGAGATGAAGAGTGCATGTTTAAATTAAGATGAAAGGATGAAGAGAATGTTATAGGTGCAGAAGAAGGGGTAGGTACTCAGGTAGTAGAAAGAAAGAAACAAGGAGCATGGAACACAATGCAGCTGGAAACAAACATAACTCTGAGCATGGCTGACTCCTAGTACTAAGCACTGCAATGACTCTAAGTAAGAAGATGGGAACTGCAAGCAGTGATGCAGACTTTACTGTCATAGAAATATGGGTCACTGAGAAGAGGATTGGAACATGGAGGGCACCTTGGTAGACACTGATTAGGAATGTCAGATAAGTGTGGAGGTTAAGTAGCATTCCTTGTAAAAGAAGGCAAATGCTTCTATGTGACAGACAGAATGAGGAGCATGACTTCATGACGGGGACAAGAGAGCAGATTGGATCAGAATGTAGGCTAAGCAGGGTATGCACCTAACAATTCAGGGAGACAAAGGGAGAAATGCTAGTGGGCTGACACCATCCATCAGTCTTCAGGCATGTCTAGAGAGGAAGGTAAGAGACCAGAGGAGAGAGTAAAGGAAAAAGGTGGAAAGAACAGCATTTTAGCCATATAGTCATGTGGGAACTTACTCTTTCGGGAACAGCTTTGGGAAAATCCAAAATCTAAGGGAGAGAGATATCTGCAGTTGGATGAAGTTTTGAACCCTGAATGATTCAACTAACTGGTGTAGAAATGTGGCAGAAAGTATTCTGGATGTGATCCTTACTGAAGTGTCTGTGTGTGTGTTGGGGGGAGGGTAGTGTGTTTCTATCAAAGAAACAAAAAAACAAAAAAATAATCCTTGTTTTCTCGTCTCTCCTTGACTAGTTTAGACCAATTTACAGGCATTGCTGTATTCTGGGCTGTGGTGTAGTTCCTGTGTTGTCCATTACCTTACTTGGATAGAAGGAAGTTTCTTTGTTCACCAGTGGGAGTGGAGAGCCTTGAGCAGCCTACCTGTCCCTGTAGGAAGTGACCTCAGCACAAGAGCTGTCGTAATTGGTTGTTTTGGACCATTTCTAGCTCTTTTGTAGTTCCCTGTTTAAAATCCACGTTTGCGCGGCTTTGCACGATTCTGCGCATAGCGCAGTGCTGGTTAAACAAGGTAAAACTTCTTCTGGCTCTGCCAAGTCTGCTCTTCAAATTTTCCCTTAAGGAAGCTCTACTCTTAGTATAATCAGACTACTCACTATATTATAAGCCTAGCACTTGTTCTCAAAACGTCTCTACTAAGTAAGCACTCTCGTACTAAGTAAAGCACTACATCCACCTACCACCCCTGTGAATATCCACTTCCCTTAAAGGCACAGCACTCCTTTATACTGTTCTAGCATGTTGAGTGGTAGATTACTGGCGTCCTCTCCAGTTCAGCTGGTTAATCTGGGCATCTTGAGATAATGCTACAATTGTCTCATGTACACAGACAACCCTCTCCTCCTCCCAACAAACACAAATACATGTGAGAGATGCAACTATATAGCCAAACTGGAGGCTGAACTCTCTCAACTCAGGGCTGGCATGACCAGACAGGAGGAGATGGTAACCACACACACAACAAACCCAGTCCCACATAGACCTACCACAACTGCAAACCAAACACATAAAAACACAAAGACATACTCGGAGGCTCTAATAAAAAACTTACCAAAACAACAGAGGCTCCCAAAGCAGACATCCAAAAATCCACCACCTCAAAACAAAACACATGCAACACATACTTCAATAAATCAGTGTGTCAACCAATCACAGCCCTTAAGGCCAAACACCATGCCTGATACACTAGTAATAGGTGACTCTATAGTCAGACACACTGATGTCCCGCTGACCAGGCTGAACAAGGAGAGGGTGACTGTGAGCTGCCTATCGGGAGCTAGGATCCGCCACATAACACACGCACTCAGGTAACTCCAAAGCAAGTACAAATATGACTCCGTCATTGTCCATGCTGGCGTGAATGACCTGAGACGTACCTCCCTGGACTACATGAAAAGAGACATAGAGGAGCTCTCCGATTACGTAGCCCAGGCTGGTATGACCCTGACCCTGAGCAGCATCCTGCCCTCACCAAGAATGATGCCACAATACAAAGACAAGATGATCAGCTTTAATAATTGGCTCAAGTACTTGTGTCATTCTTAGGGGATCCAATGTCTGTTTGCCTGGGATGACATGTTGGACAAGCCACGCTGCTTCGCAAGGGATGGCTTACACCTGTCACCACTGGGCTTCCGGATATTGACTAAGGCTCTTGCCACCCCCATAGTGCCTTTTTAGGCAAGGCTCAAAAGACAAACCCACCTCCTTAGAAAACAAAAATGGAAAAAACTAAGGGTAATGCTGCACAACGCCAGAAGTCTAAATCTCAAGATGCAGGCACTCGATGCACTCCTCAGCATGGAGAACATCGACGTCTGTGCAGTAACTGAAACCTGGTTCAAGGCTCCTGAAAGCACCCCAGCACTACCAGGCTATACCTCGTATCATGCTTTTCGGCCCCAAAACCCGGGCCGAACCACAAAGGGAGAGGGTCATCAAGGACACCCACATCTCCAGGTTAGTAGCAACACATGAAGCATCAGAGACCATACAGGTGCAACTAACCATAGGCAAAACTGCTATACAACTGGTAGCATGTTACAGACCACCCTCCCAATCTCAGGAACCCCACTCAGCCTTCCTGAAGACATTGGAGGATATGAATGTATCACAAAATACCATCATACTGGGAGACTTCAACTACCCAAACATAGATTGGGTACATTATTCTAGCCCCAACACCCTAGCCCAAAGGTTCCTGGAATTCATAAATTCAAATGCATTGGAACAACTAGTCACCTCACCCACTAGAGGAGATAATATACTAGACCTGATCATCATAAACATGGGGACAAAATGCTCCACACAAGAGGTATATCCCTCACTAGTGAGATCTGACCACAAACTAATCACCCTGGATATACATATCCCACCTCCACCCCCAGCACAAAAGACCACAGTGAAAAACTTCTCAAAAGCAGACTTCACTCTTCTTAAGACTGAGATGGTATCCTTTAAGCCCACTGGGCCAGTGGATACCACATCCCACAATGCCGAAACCTTCACAAATGCTTTCTATGGACATCTCCAAGAATGCATGGATCATGCAATCCCAAATAAATTCAAGTCCCTCTCCACCAAAGGCAAGCATCCTGTCTGGTGGACCTCAGCCATTAACAAATTGTATAACAAAAGAAGGTAGCTACTGCACGTCAGAGCAAAATCCCATAAAGGGAAGACATCTCTGATCAACATTAACAGAAAACTACGTTCTCTCATAAAAACATCCAAGGCCAACTTTGAGAGAAAAATCGCTAAGGACACTAAAGATAACCACAAAGCCTTCATCAGCTATGTTAGAAACCTGGGCGGAAACCCTCAGATATGCTCAGAGTTAGTTCACAACAACAAAAAATACACTGAACCCACAGATATTGCCATCATTCTGGCTGACAGGTTTAGTGCAAATTTCTCCCCTCCCTCACCCCCAAAAGAAGAAATACTTATCCCAGCTAAATGCAATCTCCCTGTCATCTCAGATGTCCAAGTGAGAACCGCCCTCAACAAAGCTAAAAACACAGCATCAATGGGACCTGACGGTATCCCGGGTTGCGTGCTACGCGAACTCCAAGAGGAGCTAAATCCACACATAAAAATGCTATTTAACCTTAGCATTACTACAGGATATGTACCTGAACACTGGCGTACAGCAACAGTGGTCCCACTCCACAAAGGGGGTACCTCTACAGACCCTGGGAACTACTGCCCCATAAGCTTAACCAGCCTGGTCTGCAAAGCTATGGAAAGAATCATTATGGAACTCATAAACAGAGACATAGGGGACCTACAGACACTTGACCCCACCCAGTTCGGCTTTGTAAAGGGCAGATCCTGCCTTTTGAACCTGGTTGACTTTTTTGAAACAGTCACTAGAGCCATTTATGAGGGCAAAGCAGTCCATACAGCCTACCTGGACTTGGCTAAGGCCTTCGACACAATACCCCACTCAGGCATCATAGATAAGCTCAACAGCTTAAACGTAAACCTTGTGTTTTGCTTGCATTCTGTTTTAACAGCATATTAAAACTTCAAAAGAGACCACAGCTCTCTCTGTTCTGAGTCAGGCAGAATTTTTTCTCTTCCTCCCACCCATTTAAGTTGTCTTGTTAAATACCACTGTCTTTCTAGTTGCCCGCCTCTTATGTTAATCTGACCATATATCTCATTTATCTCTACTTTCACTGGCTGATGTGAGTAATCACAAAACCATCACTTTTGAAATCCCACCCCTTCAATTATTTAAATTTATTGGCCATCCTACAGTATTTCATAGTACCAAAATACAAAAGTGACCACACCTTTCAGTCCATCTTGCTGTTTTAAAAATAGTAACTCTCCACTAAACCTTAACTTTTTAAACAGGTAAAACTCAAGTTACCTACTTTCATATCTAACTTCTAGTGCACACTGCAGAGTGCATTCTTTTCAATCTTACCTTTAAACATCCCTGTGACTAGCACTTTCTCTAATACCTGCTGGAAAGCACTAGGAAGCCTTAAACTCATACAAACACTGCACTCTCCTTGTTAACAAGGAGAAATTAATAGTAGGCACTAAACAGCCTATAATTGCAAAGTACCTTGCTAAGGAAACAGCTCATATACTTTACAAAGAAAAAAAAGCCCCAAACCAGGCATGTCCAAGGGTCAGCTTCCAGTGATTTCTCCTGTCCACCTGGTGAATCTGGGCATACTGGGGCAATGCAGCAATTGCCTCATGTACACAGACAACCCTCTCCTCCTACCACCCAACACTACAACCTGTGAGAGATGCACTTATATAGCCAAAATGGAAGCAAAGCTCTCTCCACCCAAGATTGTGCTAAACAGTCAAGAGGAGAAGGTTAACACCCACACTACACCTCAAGCAACACATAGCCCTTCTAAACCCGCACCACCAACACCCACATATAGCAACACTAAATCCACATATGCAGAGGCCCTTAACTGTAACCTGCCCAAGCAACAAAGACCTCTGAAGCTGAAACGCAAACAAACACCATTCACAACCAATGTGTCACATAGTTCACAACACCAGTGTGCCACCCAGCAACAGCCCCTAAGGCAAGACAATGTACCTAACACTTTAGTCATAGGTGACTCTATAGTCCGGCACACTGATGTCCCTCTCACCAGGTTGAATAAGGAGAAAGTTACAGTCAGCTGCCTGTCGGGTGCCAGGATCCACCACATAACGCATGCACTCAAGTCACTCCACAACAAGTACAAATATGACTCTGTCATTGTCCATGTTGGAGTGAATGACTTGAGACGTACCTCCCTGGACTACATGAAAAGAGACATGGAAGAGCTCTCGGATTATGTGGCCCAGGCAGGTATGACCCTAGCCCTGAGTAGCATCCTGCCTTCGCCCAGAATGATAACACAATATAAGGATAAAATGATTGACTTCAACAATTGGCTAAGCTTATGGTGTCATTCAAAGGGGATCCAGTATCTGTCTGCCTGGGATGACATGATTGACAGACCACGATGCTTTGCCAGAGATGGTCTGCCCCTGGGATTCAGATTACTGGCTAAGGTTCTTGCCACCCCTATAGTGCCTTTTTTAGGCAAACTTCAAAGGACAAAGCCACCACCATAACAGGTACAAGCATGCAAAATCTGAAGGTAATGCTACTCAATGCTAGAAGTCTAAACCTCAAAATGCACTCTCTCGAGGCACTCCTAAAAATGGAGAACATCGATATCTGTGCAGTAACTGAGACCTGGTTCAAGGCTCCAGAGAGCACCCCTGCAATACCAGGCTACAACTCTTACCACACTTTTCGGCCACCAAACCAGGACCGAAACACTAAAGGTGGAGGAGTGTCAATATTCACCAAGGATATTCACACCACCAGGCTAGTTGGCCAACACAATGTGTCTGAAATTCTCCAAGTGCAACTAACACTAGGTAAGACTGCAATCCAAATTGTAGCTTGCTACAGATCGCCCACCATACCCCAAGATTCTCACTACACCTTTCTAAACATACTGGAAAATATTAAGATAGAACCAAACACCCTAATACTGGGTGATTTTAACTACCCTGCCATTAACTGGGAAAACTACTCATGTCCCAACACCTTTGCACAACGGTTCTTGGAATTCATAAATTCCAACGCCCTGGATCAACTAATCCATAGTCCCACCAGGGGCTCCAATATCCTAGACCTGGTCATTACCAACATGGGAAATCAATGCTCCATACCTATGGTCACCCCTCGTTAGTCAGGTCTGACCATAAGCTAATCACCCTTAACATCCACATCCCACCCCACCCCCAGTAAAGAAACCACCATAAAAACTTCTCTAAAGCCAACTTCATGCTACTCAAGTCAGAAGTGACAAACTTCATGACACCTATGCAGACGGAACTGAAAGTTCAACTGCTGAATCCTACACTACGGCACTGTACGAGCACATCCACTCATGCATGAATCGTGCCATCCCAAATAGAACCAAAATGCTCTCATCCAAAAAAAGGAAGCCAATTTGGTGGTCCCCTGCCATAAACAAACTTTACAACAAAAGGAAGAAACTTTTGCAGAAAAGAGGAAAATCCCAGGATGCAAAAACTCCTTACTAGCCTCAGTAAGAAACTGAGATGCCTCATAAAATCCTCCAAAGCTAGTTACGAAAATAAAATTGCCAAAAATTCCAAAGACAACCACAAAGCATTCTATAATTATGTCAAGAATCTAAATGGCAATGCTCAGATCTGCTCTGAGCTAAAACAGAATGGCATTAAATATACTGATCCGAAGGATATTGCCAATATCCTGGCAGATCGATTCAGTGCCAACTTCACCCCACTCTCACCCCTAAATGGCCCATCTCAATACCGGAAGATTGCCAAATTCCAGTAATAATGGCCACACAGGTACAAAACGCACTCTCTAAAGCCAAGAATACAGCATCCATGGGACCAGATGACATCCCGGGCTGTGTACTACATGAACTACAATATGAACTGGCACCTCACCTAAGTGTCATGTTTAATCATAGCCTCACCTCAGGTTTCGTGCCCACTGAGTGGCGCAGAGCTATAGTTATCCCAATCCACAAGGGGGGATCCACCTTGGATCCCGGAAACTACCGTCCCATCAGTCTGACAAGCCTTATCTGCAAGGCCATGGAGCGTATTATCATGGAACTTATAAACAAAAGCATTGGCAACCTTCAAACACTGGACCCCACCCAGTTTGGGTTTGTGAAGGGCCAATCTTGTCTCCTGAACCTGATTGACTTCTTTGAATCAGTCTCCAGAGCCATGGACAAGGGTAAGGTGGTCCACACAGCCTATCTAGACCTTGCCAAGGCCTTTGACACCATCCCCCACTCTGGAATCATAGATAAACTTACCAAGTTGGGCATTAATCCCTATGTCACCCAATGGGTTGCTAAATGGCTTACTGATAGAACCCACACTGTAAAAGTAGCCGACTCCAAATCCAGCTCCAGACAAGTGACAAGTGGAGTACCTCAGGGTTCAGTCCTGGGGCCGCTCTTGTTTGGCATCTACTTCTCTGAAGTACAGGTCAACACTAAGGGACTCTGGCTAACAAAGTTTGCAGATGACTGCAAACTGGGAGCCATTATTGAATCCCCAAATGATGTGGATACTCTACAAAAGGGCCTTACAGAAACAGAAGCTTGGTGCCAGAGACATGGGCTCAAGCTCAATGCCAAGAAATGTATTGTTATCCCCTTTGGGAAAAAACATGTATCCATGAATTACCATATAGGTGGCAGTACACTAAACACAGAAAGTGTGATAAGAGACTTAGGGACACAGGTGGACAGTGGTCTCACCTTTGATAACCACATTGCCACAACAGTCAGGAAATCCTTCTATGTGGCACACCTCATCACGAAGGGCTTTTCATCCAGAAAAAAGGAGGTCATTGTCCCACTGTACTCATCCCTCATTAGACCCATTATAGAATACAATGCCCCATTTGGTATGTACCTCTCAAGACATCTGCAACAACTGGAAAGGCCTCAGAAATACCTCACTAAAAGAATCACAGGCCTAAAGCAGATGCCCTATGCTGACCACCTTAAAAAACTCCAGCTATACTCTGTCACATATCGTCTACTCAGAGGCGATCTCTGCTTAACATACAAGGCCATGTCAAACCCATAGCTGTTGGACATGCCACACTTAAAGAAATCCCAATCCCTCAGAGCTACACGCTCCAGGGATCTAAACCTTGTCATCACAATAAACAAAACATGTTGGAGGGATAGGTTCCTGACCCAGAGACTCCCCAGACTCTGGAATAGATTGCCCATACATGTCAAGCAGAGTGCCTCTTTGGACCTCTTCAAGAGGAACCTTGACGATTGGATGGGAGAAAGGAAATTTACCCCAGGGATCACGTCAATCACCCTGCTAGACAGGGGTCCAAGAAAGTAAATAATGTGGGAAGAAATATTCAGGGAATTGTTATGGCTAGGCTTGTATAGGCCCTAGGGCTGATAGCCTAGTACTAACCTATGAACCTATGAACCTATGTCACTAGATGGGTTGCAAACTGGCTAAAGGACAGAACCCATAAAGTTAAAATCACTGGAGCAATGTCAGACTCAAAGCCAGTAACAAGTGGTGTCCCACAAGGATCTGTCCTGGGACCCCTCTTGTTCGGCATTTATTTCTCAGATGTTAAAGCAAACATGGGAGAGTTGTGGCTGACAAAGTTTGCAGATGACTGCAAACTAGGCGCCATAGTTGATACACCAGCGGACACATACATCCTACAAAAAGGCCACACAGAAACGGACAACTGGTGCCGGAGTCACGGCCTTAAACTAAATGCCAAAAAATGTATAGACATCCCCTTTGGGAAAAACAAAGTACCCACAAATTATCACATAGACAGCAACCCACTGAGTACAGAAAAAGTAATCAGAGACCTAGGGACCCAAGTCGACAGCGACCTCTCATTTGACACCCATGTTGCCAAAGTGGTTAGAAAAACATTCTACCTTGCACACCTCATCATGAAGGGATTCACATCCAGATCCAAGGATGTCATTGTACCCCTATACTCCTCCCTCATCAGACCCATGATTGAGTACAATGCCCCATTTGGTATGTATCACGTACCAAATCCTATGCAAGGGGGTTTGCACGGTCCAAACCATATATCCAAATTGACCAAATAGACCAGCAAGGCAGCACAGAGTTCAATGAATTTATTCAAAAATTGTGTCCATAACAGACTAGTTTCGGCCAACAGCCTTCTTCAGTGTAACACAATATAGTCAAGTTACATTTTAATCATCATTTAAATACTTATCCAGAGCCAATCACAATCATTGGCTCATGAATATTAATAAATATTTTGAAAAATCCTCATTTTGTAGAACATACAAGGGTACTCTGTACATAGATAAATTTGTTCCCAAATTTGAGGTGAACCACCCCAAGGAGGTGCAAACACAGAATTGTAAAGATGTAATATTATTATTATTGAGGTGTAACCATTCCCATGTTCATATTAGTAAAGAGTAAAATTAGAAAAGTCATAAACCCTGGCTATTACTCCAATATACATCAAGAGCACCAAAAATATAATGCTCCAATTACATGGTATGGTCAAATGAATAAACATGGAAGCATACGTGAAAACTTCAAGATAACAATATATGTTTGAATGTGTATGAAGACACGAAAATGACCAAAATAAAAATAGTAACTAAAGAAAAAAAAAAAAAAAAAAAAAAAAAAAACATGCTTATGGACACTTGCTGATTTCTTACACTATTTAACTTCTGGGCCTACAACCACGGAAGGTGCTTTGAACTATAAACGCAATGTCTTGGGGGAAACAGGTATAAGATATAATATACCCTGGACACATTGAATAGGGGGATTACATTGTTTGCCCGTGACAAATGTGTATTTCTTTTATAAGCATACATAACATTTAGGGTGTATTTAAACACTCATATGAATGAAACCAACCTCTTTGATAGAATACTATTGGGTAGTACCTTTTCTATGTGTTGTAGTGCCTAATGATTTTGATTTTCAACAATATTCTTTGGGAGTTGGGTATGGTCTGTTATTAGGAAGGTTTATAATGTGGGATGCATTGGATACATTATTGAATACATGCTGACCTTATATACGGCCTATCCTTATGGACAGGTAACCATACCAACCATTTTGATTTTGATATATCATGTTTTGAGTGAATGAGTCGCTAAATATTAAGACACATTGAAGGTATAATTTTGACATATTTAAGCGATCACTTGGGGATATATCTAGTATTTGTAGGAACTGTACTATCACCTATGTTGTTCATTTATTCTGGCTAATACAGAAGTGATACTTTTTGGATTGAATTACTGAACATTTTTCTTGTAACTAATGCAGGATGGGGATTTGGGACCCTTATGTTGTGCTTGGGGACTGAAAATGCAAATACCTTATGTTTCCTAAAAAATGTTTCTGGGTTAGTAATATGATTCTCTTTTGGATGTAACTTCTGGGTACACGGACTGTGTAGGATCGAATAGTGTACAATATTTGTATTTTAGTTTTCGAATTGTGGTTAGAACTACATACCAAAAAATTTTTATAGGTTTATGTAATATATGGTTACACACCTTGTGTGTATACCTATATGGTTTACTGTTGGAACAATAATTAGCCTAAGGACTACATAGTGCAGTGTATGATTGTGTATTACTATCTATGATATAGGACATATTTATATTTATATATGTTCCTGATTATATACTTGCTAGTGTACAAATTTTATCATCCACCTGGGGATCTTTAGACCGTGTGTCACAGGAATTTTCAAACATTTAAGGTTTGGAATCATTGATATATTCAGTCTTTGGTCATTGGAGATGTTAACCAACAGGGGTATGCAGGCCTGCATAGATGCTTGATGCTAGAATATATTAAACACACATTAGCTGATATGATTCCTGGAAGCTATTATACCCAATAAGAGGAATATATAATTAATGGGCCGTTTTGGTCATCTTCCTAACATACAAGTTTTTGATTGATAACCATTGTGGTGAATTGTTATAAGTTGATCATTTGTCAAGATTGGGAATTATATGGCCTTTAAAAAGTTAAATATACCAATGGGTATAACATATACATGGTTGTATTGATATACAGCAGCAGTTATGTCATTTGACTTTTTCAGTTATTGCCATTCATCTATCTAATAACGAGCCTCTGCTCGGTCCCCCAGTATTGATTAAAAGATTTGCCTTGTTATCTCCTGTTGTATGTGTTAATTGAGTGAATAATGTATATGGATACCAACTGAAAATATACTCAATATATGGTGACTGGTACAACCATTTGGTTGAGAGAGTGATTTGCAATATTTATGAAGGTTTCTCTAATAGATCTTCTTAATTGAATTTAATATGGCTTGGACTTGTGTCCATTATTGAGTACTTGACTCACATAATTTGATTATTTTGTACATTGAATATGTGGCACTCTTTACACTTAGTGTTGCGAAATATTACAGCTTAGTAACACCCACACTGGCTTATTGTGGCACTTCTAACAAGGGGTTGTTTCCAGTGGACAATCATGTCCATTGAAGTGTAGAACATTGAACCTTTGGATCAGTGTTTAAATATTGATTCATTCTGATATTGTGTTTATACACTCCACTTATTAGTCATTGGTAATATAATAATAATTTAACTTTTCACCAAAATATTTTGGTGCTCTACCTGATATAGGGATATATTTGCATTGCATTACAGTGTTATTTGTGCTTCCTGCCGCCCCTGGGATTCTCTACCTAGGTTCAGCTTATATCTTATAAAACACTTTTCTGGTTGATGCGACTGGGTATACCGTATATAGTCGATTCTTTTGATTAAGTATTATACTCCTGGGACAATTTTGTGCTCCATCAGTTCTTATTGGAGGTATAATCAAACTTTGTTCACATCATGGATCTAAATACCATTCTATCTGGGTTATGTGCTGATCGGCAAGACATAGCAGTATTTGGCATTGATAAATTGCCAAGCAATGATCCAGGCAATACGGTTCAGACCTCTTTGGCAGATTGTGACATGTTTTTCCATTCAATCACTAGGGCGTTTAAGACTCTCAGATCCAATATTTGGCATCTTAAGTTATTTAAGGCATATTCGGCCCAAAACATGGCTCCCAGAGGATTACGAATACGAACACAGCCTCTAGTAGGGAAGCCAGATGATAAATTAAATCAAGATTGGCAAGAGGCTCTTCAGACTGGATCTATGACATTTGTGAACATTTTGCTGCAATACTATGAAAGGACAGTAGATTCCAATATATTGGAAATCAAAAACATATGCTCTGAGGCTCACAAGTTTGAATCCTCCCCAAAATATCAGGATAATATAAAAAAATTATCTTCAGAACTGATGGAGCATGAAAAAACCCTAAAAGAACGCAAAATTAAGAAATTTCATCGTGATTTTTCCGATTACCAAAGGGGGAAACCATTTGATTTCAGTAGATCGGTGAGATTTGTTGATACTAATCAGGTTAGAACGGGGCCCAGTCGCACCAAAAAGAGACCACGCTCTATTCTTAAGAATAAGGGGGAGAGTTCGTACAGTACATCTGGTGATGAATCCTCCCTCACTGATTTTGAGGTATCTGGGGAAAGGGTTTCACCTAATAGGAAGAAAACTAATAAAATTTCCCCTTTAGAGGGAATAAGGGACACCGGGGCGGTAGGAAGCACAGAAAGACCAAATACCCCGGTCTCCCTTCAGGGTCTACTGGACAACTTCTTGAAATAGATGATACATTAGGGTCCACTCAGAATGTATTAAATTTATCCAGCACCATACTGACGGATGAACAGATGGCATTGTTAAATAAGGGTCTAAACTATATTCCTTCTTTTTTCAGCCAGGAATACCATATAGTACAGGATTTACAGGTCTTTTGTAGGAGACTTAATCTTAGACTGTTTTTTGAGGATAACCACTCAGAACCTTCTGATGACTTCCGTTTTGGCAAATCTTCATTCCAACCTCCTATGAATAAATATGTGTCCATTTTTATGGACAGTATTTTGAGGGATATTCATTTCGAGAATATGGGACATATTATGTTGGCTAGTAATTTGACCTCTGAAGATAGGATAGCTTTGAATATTCTGTGTGATAACAAAGATATAGTCATTGTCCCTGCTGATAAAGGAGGTGCGGTTGTAGTTTGGAATACTGCGGATTATGTCCAGGAGGGGTTAACTCAATTGTCAGATGCTAAGTGTTATATGAATATGTCTATAGACCCTACACCAGTATTCAAGGATGAAATTGATTGTTTTTTGCGGCTTGCCTATGAGGAGGGTATTATAAACAAGAAATGTTTGGATTCACTCATGGTTTCTGAACCATGTAAACAAATATTATACCTTTTACCTAAAATTCATAAATCCTTAGTAAAACCTCCAGGCAGACCAATAGTCTCAGGAATAGGTTCTTTGACTGAACCATTGTCGGCCTTCCTTACCAAATATCTTAAACCCCTATTGGAACATATAAGATCCAGGCTGCAGGACACCACTCATTTTCTACAAATTATCAGGGAAACTCAATTGGAACCCGAGTGGTACTTATGTACCTTGGATGTGAAATCATTATATACAAGCATACCACATTGGGCGGGTCTTCAATCTTTACAGTATTGGTTGGAAAGGGCTAATCTATATTCACCGGGCTTTAACACTCTTTTGATATGTATGTCTGAACATGTATTAAACAAGAATGTCTTGTATTTCCAAGGCCAATGTTACTGGCAGCTACAAGGAACAGCTATGGGGGCATCCTTTGCCCCCATATACGCTGACCTATTCATGGCTTATGTTGAAGAATATATGATCTATGATACATCACATAATATATTCCAGGTTGAAATGGATATTTGGAGACGCTACCTGGATGATTGCTGGTTGGTGTGGCGGGCTGATGTGTGTTATCTAAGGGAATTTGTTGAGTATCTTAATGATAATATCTGGGGAATAGAATTTTCAGTGTCATATGACAGAAACAGCATTAGTTTTTTGGATGTCACTGTATATAGGAACTCAGACAACACCCTGTCTACCAGGGTGTATCGTAAATACCCTCAATATAATACCCTGCTACACGCATCAAGTTTACATCCCCGTCACACCATCAGGAGCATTCCTATATCCCAGTTCATACGTATCAAACGGCTCAGTTCAAACACAGAGGAATACCACATGGCCAGTAGGGATCTCAGTCGGAGATTTACCGAAAGGGGATATGACAGATGTGATATTCTGTCTGCACAGAGTAGAGCTAATACCCTTGATAGGGATGATTTACTACAATATCATAACAAGAATCAAAATAAATCATCACGCAGTACAGATGTCAGGTTCATCACCACATATGGCCGAAATGTTAATATGATTAGAAACATTATTAACAAACATTGGAATATTTTACTGGCCAATGAAAAGCTACGGAATGTCTTGGGACCCCGTTGTCTCTTTTCATATAAACGAGGCAAAACCTTAGGCTCTTATTTTTCACATTTCAAACATATGGCAAGTGGGGGGACGACCCATAAACAACTGACATTCCATGGTGATGAACTTATTGGTTCATTCCCCTGTGGTCATTGCGGATCCTGCCAATACATGTATAAATCTAAGGAGTTTACCAGTCGCAACACCAGTAGAATTTTTGACATCAAAGTTTTTGGTAATTGTAGTAGCGATTGGGTGGTGTACCTGGCGTCATGTCACTGTGGGGGTTTTTATGTTGGACAAACATCTAGGGCTTTGAGACTAAGGATGAATGAACATCGTAGCGATATCAAGAACCATAAAGAGACTAGCGCTCTATATCAACATACCTTAAAACACCCTCAGGCTAGGTTTACCTTTATGGTCATTGATCGCATCTCTGGAGATAGAACCAATAAACAGGGCTGGCATGGTTCATTGGATCAAAAGGAGAAATACTGGATTACTACATTGGGGGGTCTATTTCATCCTGGATTGAATGACCATCTTTAGGAGAAGTTGGTCACAGAAGCAATATGGTATTTGATAAACATTTATGTCGATCCAACTGATCCCATTAAGCGGATCATATTTCTTTAGGAAATTACATACCTAGCAACTTGGCTGGTACTGATTATGAGCCCCATTTGAATTATACATAGTATAAAGCAGGTATCACACAGTATGTATAATAGTATACCGTAAATGATATAGGTATATATTTATCCTATTTCTGGTATTTACATGCCTTTGATTTTCCTTTTGTTTGGATATAGAATGTTCAGGCTTCTTACCCTAATTACCCTAAGTATTTGATATGTAACATTTCTGGGGCCTTCAAGTAATGATTTGTAAAGCCGAAGACTATTGCTATTGACCAGATATGGGTATATGATAGGATGGACAGACAATAGTATGTTAACAAGTGGCCAGATATCATGACCAAAATCTTTTTGGGATATTCATGTTAACTTTTAGTATTGTTCTCTCTATTATCTTAGACAAGTTAATAACATATAGCTGTATTTATCAGTATAACATCAGTCTTGGAAGTTTACGATATATGTTATGGGATTATCTTCGACAAGAGATTATTATGGTGGATGTTGCTGTCTTGCATACATTATTATTATATCTTTTTTCTTTAGTTACTATTTTTATTTTGGTCATTTTCGTGTCTTCATACACATTCAAACATATATTGTTATCTTGAAGTTTTCACGTATGCTTCCATGTTTATTCATTTGACCATACCATGTAATTGGAGCATTATATTTTTGGTGCTCTTGATGTATATTGGAGTAATAGCCAGGGTTTATGACTTTTCTAATTTTACTCTTTACTAATATGAACATGGGAATGGTTACACCTCAATAATAATAATATTACATCTTTACAATTCTGTGTTTGCACCTCCTTGGGGTGGTTCACCTCAAATTTGGGAACAAATTTATCTATGTACAGAGTACCCTTGTATGTTCTACAAAATGAGGATTTTTCAAAATATTTATTAATATTCATGAGCCAATGATTGTGATTGGCTCTGGATAAGTATTTAAATGATGATTAAAATGTAACTTGACTATATTGTGTTACACTGAAGAAGGCTGTTGGCCGAAACTAGTCTGTTATGGACACAATTTTTGAATAAATTCATTGAACTCTGTGCTGCCTTGCTGGTCTATTTGGTCCATTTGGTATGTATCTCACCCGGCATTTGCAACAGCTGGAGAGACCACAAAAGTACCTCACCAAGAGGATCAAGGGTCTCCAACATATGTCTTATTCTGCCAGACTAAAGAAACTTCATCTCTATTCAGTAGCATACTGCCTGCTCAGAGGTGATCTCTGCCTGACGTACAAGGCCATGTCCAATCAGGATCTGATGGACATGCTCCACCTCAAAAAATCCAAATCCATCAGGACCACGAGAGCTAAAGACTTAAACCTCGGCACAAGTATGAATAGGACATGCTGGAGGGATAGATTCATAACCCAGAGGCTTCCCATGCTTTGGAACAAGATCCCAGTTCATATTAGGCAGAGCCCCTCACTGACTCTCTTCAAGAGAAATCTTGATGAGTGGATGGGAGATCATAAGTTTACCCCAGGGGTCACATCTGTGTCATTGCTAGACAGGGGCACAGTAAACTAATTCTATTATATAAGGGGACCTTCATTGTGTCACTACTAGACAGAGGCACAGTATTCTAAATTTATTCTGTACATTTGTGTACCATTTCATGGGGTGGCAAAAGCCACATCACTATGGCTAGGCTTACAAATGCCCCAGGGCAGATAGCCTAGTACTAAACTATGAAACTATGTGAAGCAGCCATTACTCAACAGTGATCTTGCTGTTATGTGGATTATAGTGATGGAAAGGTGACAACATGAAGAGGTGGTATTTCGTGTTAGAAGAACAGCATATAATGAAGTAGGATACAGGGTGGCAAGAAGAAACTATCAGACAAACCTATTCTAAGTTTATGATTGGGTTGTAGGAGAACTTGACAATGGAATACCAGTCAATGAACTCTACATGAACTTTAGAAATGCATTTTGTCCCCACAAAGGCAGCTGTTAGGAGAGCAAAAGTGGTTGTTAGTAAGATCAAAGCTTAATTAGATTGCTTCATGGTTAGATGATAGGGCATAGAGTATCAAGGCGAGCCAGACAGTATCAGGAACAGGGAAATGTACTTTAAGTAGCTTCTCTGTTTTTGACTGGTGGCATCATAAAAAAGTTGGTGAAAGCACCATTTACTAATTACAATGCAAAATTAAAGAACAAAAAAAGGTTAATTTACTTCATTCGGAAATCATCTGCAGCAAGTTTGGCATTATCAATTTGTATAATGTAGCTTGCATTATCCTGTTTTGCAGCAACAACCTATAAAAAAAGACAAAAATAAAAAAAATGCATTAGTGTTATTTTCAATAGGGACTGTAATCATGCAACTTTTTAGTAGAGATAACACAAAAGAGAGCCATGTTCATAGTGGATGCTGACCCCTGTCATTTGGAATGTGAGTGTAATGGGTGTGCATGCAGTCTACAAACTATGTATGCAGTGGAACAAAATGTTGCATTAAAGAATATCTTAATCTATGTTACTGGCTGCAGGAACTTGGAGGTAAAACCTTAAACTGTTTTGCAGTAGTAGTTGGCCCATTGGTGTAAATTCAGTGTTTCTGTCTATGACCCTTGCGCATTAAGGTTGATTAGTGGCCTTAAGTGCCAGATGGCTAGTCATGGTATGGGAAGTATAAATGGACAATGAACAAGATGAGGATTTCTAGTAGCTTGAGGTCTTTGTGTGCATGTGCATGTGTGTGTGTCTGTGTGTCATGGGGAACAATTAAAAGCAATGCATTATCGTATAATTGTAGCATACAGAAAATGTCCACATGACAGAGGCTGTATGAAGAGACAAAAAAGTGCTGCAATGTCTTCTCCAACAACCACATAGAGAAGCTCTATGAGAACTTAACACATATATTCTAGAACAATGGCGATAGATGTTGGACATGAGGGGAAACATGCATATTCTTCATAGGAATTTGCCAAAGCATGCAGGGAAATTTCATAGTAGTTAACTGACAATAACAGAAGCAAATTAAAATATTTTGAATGCCAACAATAATTTTATAGCATTTCTAATAAGCCCATTTTTGTTACAGCATTAAAAGGAAATCTATTAAGAAGAAGCCATGGGGACATATTCTTAAATTTGAGTAGGACTGCACCTGATTTACATATACACCTGTTTGCATTTCCTGCTCTCTTGTTAAACTCTGTGGATGGTAGCAGCTTTCCATGGGGTTGCTGTAGGAGCCAGCTGTAACATGACAGCATTGGTAGGATATGACAAGGTGAAGCCCCCTGTCTGCCTTAGTAACACGCATTGACCCCAACCGGAATCCTTTTCCTGACCCTAACCCTAACATACTGCTTACATTAAAAAGCCCTTTCCCTAACACTATCACTATTCAGAGAAATGTAAGATGATTACATTGTAGAGTTACTGGTCACTACATTAGAAAAGGAAATTTGTTTCGTTTTTCAATATACTAACTTTCTCTGTTTAGTGTTGTTAATATTATGAATAGTCAACATGTTTTTGGCAATATTTTTTGTTGATCATTTAACATGTCGACAATTCATTGTATAATCATAAATGTATACTCACATATACATAAAATCATATTCTTTAACACTCAACTAGCCAAGCAGTCAATCACTAATGATCACAAACACCTCCTGTTAACAATTCAATACAGCACATCAAATCTGACCTCGAATAAATACATAAAATAGCAGTTTTTCTTTGTAACAGGAAACGTACAACTACTAGAAACTGCTTCATACCCCTCCTGAGTGAAAATGTAACAGTGTGCTATCTCCCTTGGTTACTTTGAGTTTACAACAAAATCATTTAAATTGGGCTCCCCCCAACCCCAATGCTTAGGCTACACTCCTCTTATTCTCTTACTTAAGCATATTATTTCTAAAGTAGATTACAAAGGTGTCCTTGATAACTTGAATCAGTAAACAGATTCAGAACTGGAATGCAGTGCAATTTATCTGATTGCATTATCTTATAAAACATAAAATATAATGATAATATATCACAGCAAGACTGTATGTAATATATATATATATATATATATATATATATATATATATATATTAACCCACTGTAGATGAGGCTGTAGTTTGGTTACTCAGGTTGTGCCCTTCTGATGAAATAATGCCTCCATAGGAAAAAAAAATACAAACTACACAGACCCTGCCATGATGCATTATCATAATAATACTGAAAGAGTATCTCTGAAACTTTCCACTCTGTCAATGGAACATATAAGATAGTGCCTTGGAGACAGTACTATTTTAAAATAACAATGCCGTATGGGAGTGAAATGTCTTCCATATTAAATTGTTTTGGCAGGGATAAGGCTAAGAAAGAAGATCAGTGCACTAAGACAGACTTTTTTATGTTAAGGGTAACCAGTTCCTGGAACAGATTGTCAGTGAAGGTAATAGGACAAGAAGATTGAGAGCATGTCATCAGTGTGATGTTTGTCAAACCTTATTTCAGTAATATTCAGGATAAGTTGACTTTGTTAAAAAGAGAGAGAGCTTTTGCATTTGGTGATGAGAATACAGTGACCTTATAAAATGAGGGATATGAGGATTTCCCCACTCATGGTTAGAGGCTTGCATCCTGATTTGTTGTAACTGCATTCCTCACATAGTGTGTCTCACAGCCTTCGTCTGAGTTCCTGCTGCCGTTCCAAAAAACATAACTACTACTTACAGAAGAGGAGAATTTGAAGTGCACATGTTAGAGGCATATACTAAATCTGAGATTGTGATACCCCAAAATACTTCCTCTACTCTGAAGTATGGCAGTCTTAGAGTTGGTATATGCAAGTATCAGGGATGTGGGGGTCATAGACTGTCATGCTGAAAGCTTCAGGAGAATGAAGCCCCCCTATATAAAATGCTTTAATGCTATAAAAGTGAGAATTGAATGATGTTATTTTGATTTGTCTCACAGTTTATTTTTATATTCTCAAATCTCACAGTCTCAGGTCTCCAATTTGTGTTATGAACGTACATTGGGAAAGTCTATAAGTTGCCATTATCTATGCCAAAGAGCTTTTCTTTACTGTTCATGCTGAGTAATTTTGCTTCAGTTTTTCATCTGGTATGAAGAGTGAATGTTTTGCTACAGTTGTGGCAACCTGGAAAAGGCTGATGGTGGAGGAACAGTGGCACCAGTGGATCTCACTTTCATGGAGACAGTCATGCAACAAAGGACTCTGTTTTTGGATGCCACAAAAAAATGCAAATGGTGTATGTTCAGATACAAGTTATCATTCCCAACAGTTAATAGTACTTGTTTTCAGTTAGGAATGCAACTGTCTTGGCTCTTTCCACACCAGATGGTTTGCAGGAGCTTCCATCTACTTTGAATTATTTGAATGAAGCGTCAGTGACTTCATATCCTGCAAAAGATAATAACGGCAGGAAACTGCTGAAATGGGAGAGGGCCGAGAGTATGACTATGACCAACGAAAAGGTGAGGTGGTGGCAGCCTGTGTTCTACTGGGTTTATGATGGCAGGAAAGGATTTGAATGGCTATTTGATAGGCTTTTGGAAATTAATATCACTGCTGTGATGCCTGGCTACGTGGCACAGAGGGATGAAATCCAGACAATAGCCCAGAAAACCCATATTTAAGTAATAGGGCAAGGATCTCAGAGACCAGCAGGAGAGGCTGAATTTGGGCAGCTGATAGGTTCATAGGTTCATAGGTTCATACTAGGCTATCTGCCCTAGGGCATTTATAAGCCTAGCCAGAGTGTGTTTGGCTTTCGCCACCCATTTTAAATTAATTTTGCTATAACCTTTTTTGAGGTTAGTATACTGTGCCTCTGTCTAACAGTGACACAGAAGTGATACCCGGGGTAAACCTACAATCTCCCATCCACTCATCAAGATTCCTCTTGAAGAAAGTCAATGAGGGACTCTGCCTAACCTGGACTGGGATTTTATTCCAGAGTGAAGGGAGCCTCTGGGTTATGAATCTGTCCCTCCAGCATGTCCTATTTATTTCAGTGCTGAGATTCAAGTCTCTTGAGCGCGTAGCTCAATGGGATTTGGATTTTCTGAGGTGCAGCATGTCCATTAATTCTGGGTTGGATATGGCTTTATACGTCAGGTACAGATCGCCTCTGAGCAGGCTGTATGCCACTGAGTAGAGCTGGAGTTTCTTTAACCGGGCAGCATATGGCATCTGTTTGAGCCCTTTGATCCTCTTGGTGAGGTACTTTTGGGGTCTTTCCAGTTGCTGCAGGTGTCTGCTAAGGTACATCCCAAAAGGGGCATTGTACTCAATTATGGGCCTGATGAGGGATGAGTAAAGAGGCACGATGATCTCCCCTGATCTACATGTGAATCCCTTCATGATTAGGTGGGCTATATAAAATGTTTTTCTAACCACTTTGGCCATGTGGTTGTCAAATGAGAGATTGCTATCAACTTGGGTCCCCAGGTCCCTAATTACTTCTTCTGTACTTAATGTATTACCACCTATGTGGTAATTTGTGGGCACTTTGTTTTTGCCAAAGTGGACGACTATACACTTTTTGGCATTTAGCTTGAGGTCATGGCTCTGGCACCAGTTGTCTGTTTCTATGAGGCCCTTTTGGAGGATGCTTGTGTCGGCTAGAGAGTCGATTATGGTGCCCATTTTGCAGTCATCTGCGAACTTGGTCAGCCACAATCCTTCTGTGTTGGCCTGTACCTCCAAGAAATATATACCGAACAAGAGAGGTCCCATGACTGAGCCTTGTGGGACGCCACTTGTAACTGGTTTGGAGTCTGACATGGCTCCAGCAATTCTAACCATGTGGGTTCTGTTCTTGAGCTGGTTTGCAACCCATCTAGTGACATAGGGGTTTATATTTAAGCTGGTGAGCTTATCTTTAATGCCCGAGTGGGGTATTGTATCGAAGGCTTTTGCGAGGTCCAGGTAGGCTGTGTGGACCATCTTCCCCTCGTCAATGGCCTTGGTGACTGTTTCAAAGAAATTGACCAGGTTTAAGAGGCAGGATCTGCCCTTAACAAAGCCGAACTGGGGAGGATCCAGTGTCTGTAGGTCCCCAATATCTTTATTTATGAGGTCCATGATGATCCTTTCCATAGCTTTGCAGACCAAGCTAGTCAGGCTTATGGGGCAATAGTTTCCAGGATCCGTTGAGGCACCACCTTTCTGGAGAGGGACCACTGTTGCTGTACGCCACTCTTTGGGTACATATCCTGTAGTAAGGCTGAGATTGAACAGTAGTTTTATGTTTGGGTTTAGCTCTTCTTGGAGTTCATGTAGGACGCAGCCCGGGACACCGTCTGGTCCCATTGATGCTGTGTTTTTTGCTTTGGAGAGGGCGGCTCTTACCTGAGCATCTGAGATGTCTAGGGGGCAGCACTCTGCTGGGATAGATATTTGCCTTTTTGGTGGGGAGGGTGGGGGGTTTGCACTGAACCTGTCAGCTAGGATGTTGGCAATGTCTGTGGGTTCGGTGTATTTTTTGTCATTTTGGACTAATTCTGAGCATATCTGGGAATTCCCACCCAGGTTCCTAACATAACTAAAGAAAGCCTTGTGATTATCCTTAGTGTCCTGTGCAATTTTTCTTTTGAAGCTGGCCTTAGACGATTTTATGAGTGCCCGTAGTTTTTTGCTAATACTGATCAGAGATGCCTTCCCTTTTTGGGATTTTGCTCTATCATGTAGTAGCTTCCTCCTTCTATTGTGTAGTTTGTTTATGACTGGGGTCCACCAGACAGGACGTCTGCCTTTGGAGGATTGGGTCTTGGTTTTATTTGGGATTGCATGATCCATGCATTCCTGAAGGTGTTCATAGAATGCGTTTATAAAGGATTCTGCAGTCTGGGCCGTATTTTCCACAGGCCCGGGGGCTTTGAAGGATTCCACCTCAGTTTTGAGGAGTGTGAAATTTGCTTTAGAGAAGTTTTTCACTGTGGTTTTCTGGGCAGGAGGTGGGGTCGGGATGTGAATATCCAGTGAGATTAGTTTATGGTCTGATCTTACCAGTGAGGGATACACTTCTGGTCTGGAGCATAGAGTCCCCATGTTGGTGATGATCAGGTCCAGTATGTTTTCCCCTCTTGTGGGAGTGGTAACAAGTTGTTCCATAGCATTTGAGTATATAAATTCTAGGAATCTTTGGGCTAGGGTGTTGGAGCTAGAGTAATGCTCCCAGTCTATGTTTGGGTAGTTGAAGTCACCCAATATAATGGTGTATGGAGAGACCTTCATATTTTCCAGTGTTTTCAGGAAGGCCGAGTGGGGTTCCTGGGTTTGGGAGGGTGGTCTGTAGCAGGCTATAAACTGGAAGGCCATTTTACCCACTGTTAGTTGCACATGGATAGTCTCTGATGCTTCGTGCTGTGCCACCAACCTGGAGGTGTGGGTATCTTTGACGAATATTGATACTCCCCCTCCTTTTGTGGTTCAGTCCAAGTTTTGGGGACGAAAAGCATGGTATGAGGTATAACCTGGTAGTGCTGGGGTGCTCTCGGGAGCCTTGAACCAGGTTTCTGTTACTGCACAGATATCGATGTTCTCCATGCTAAGGAGAGTTTCGAGTGCGTGCATCTTGAGGTTTAGACTTCTGGCATTGAGTAGCATTACTCTAAGTTTCTTATCCCTTGTGATACCTATGGAGGTGGGTTTGTCTTTTGAGCCTTGCCTAAAAAAGGCACTATGGGGGTAGCAAGAGCCTTTGCCAATATCCAAAAGCCCAGGGGTGGCAGGTGCAAGCCGTCCTTAGCGAAGCATCGTGGCTTGTCAAGCATGTCATCCCAGGCTGACAGGCATTGGATCCCCTTTGAATGACTCCAATACTTAAGCCAATTGTTGAAATTGATCATCTTGTCTTCATATTGTGGCATCATTCTTGGTGAGAGTAAGATGCTACTCAAGGTCAGGGTCATACTGGCCTGGGCTACATGCTCAGAGAGCTCCTCTATGTTTCTTTTCATGTAGTCCAGGGAGGTACGTCTCAGGCCATTCACACCAGCATGGACAATGACTGAGACATATTTGTACTTGCCTTGGAGTGACCTGAGTGCTTGTGTTATGTGGCGGATCCTAGCGCCCGACAGGCAGCTCACCGTAACTTTCTCCTTGTTCAGCCTGGTGAGCGGGATGTCAGTGTGCCTGATGATAGAGTCACCTATTACAAGTGTATCAGGTGTGTTGTTTAGCCTTAAGGGCTGTGACTGTTTGGCACACTGGCTTTGTGAGGTATGTGCTGCATGTGTTTTGTTTTGGGGTAGCGGTTGCTTGGGTATCTGCTTTGGAGGTCTCTGCTGCTTAGGCAGAATTTTATTTAGAGCCTCCGAGTATGTTTTTGTGTGTTTATGTGTTTGGTTTGCTGTCGTGGTAGGTCTATGTGAGACTGGAATTGTAGTGAGTGTGGTTTCCTTCTCCTCCTGACTGGCTATGCCAGTACTGAGTTGAGAGAGCTTAGCCTCCAGTTTGGCTATATGGTTGCATCTCTCACATGTGTTGGAATTTGTTGGGAGGAGGAGAGGGTTGTCTGAGGCAGTTGTAACATTGCCTCAAGATTCCCAGATTCACCAGCTGGACCAGAGAGGAGATTGACAACTGACCTTTGGACATGCTAGAATAGTATTGGGAATTCCTTTATAATTGAAAAACAGGGCCAATGGGGAACAAGGTACTCAAGGGGAGTTTGTGAGGGTGTAGTGCTTTTAATTTTTTAGTGCTGACTTATATAATTGCTTTAGTGAGCAAGTGCCAGGTAACTTAAATGCAATGTGTTACAGGTAACTTAAATGCAAAAACGACAAACAGTAACTTTCTTTCAAGTGAAACAAGGAAATAAGTACAGTAAGCAATGCAGATATCACTAGGGATCCACAGAAGCGCTGAAAAGCCGCGTTTTAGGTGGAATTAGCATTTCAGGGAAATAACAAGCAAACAAACAACAAGCATACAAACAAAGCTAGATTCAGCAGGCCTGGATCTAGTCTATGCTACAGCAAACAAGGTGTACCAATTTCAGTAAGAAACAGTTCAAATATGCAGGCACTATAAGCCTTTAACCAGAAATTCCCAGCTCAGAAGGGCAGAGTCCAGCCTCTCCTCCCACAAGAGTGCAGACCACGAACCCTCTTAATGTAAAATAACTGGCCTGAAGCCCAAGTGCTTAAACCAGAATTAATACACTTTTAGAATAACAGACACTGAGCCCTCAATCAGCTGTTCCCAACTTAGAAGGATGTAAGCTACCTGTTCTGCCACTACAGTGCAGAAACCAAACCTTCTTAATGTAAAACAACTGGTCTGAAGACCAAGCAGTAATAAATACAAATGAGTACTTCTAAGATTACGCAAAAGCAAAATAAAGTAGGAAGAAACACAAATACAGTAAAAGAAGATACATTTTTTTTTTTTTTTTTTTTTTTTGAGTGAGCAAATGATACCTGCTCACAAATCCTCAGGCATGGACGAGAGGCTGCTAGGCTTCCGACATACCTAGCAATGGCTTGGCTGAGTTAACTTAAGCTGTATTGGGTAGGCTGTCTACTGATCCATGGAATAGGAGATATGTATTAGTATCTAGGACACACACTGGTCCAATAATATTACAAGGATAGATTTAGTGACACTAATATTGTATAAAATATATATATATATATATATATATATATATATATATATATATATATATATATAAATCAAGCGTTTTCATCTCTGACCATTTAGAGACTTCATCACAATAAAAGATCATACAGAAAAACTTCATTAAACACTAAAAAAAAAAAAACATTAAAAATCAGCCAATAAATTTGTAGCATCACTCTAGCATAGTATTTAAAATCTAAGGTTAAAATAACACAAAGAAGTGCAAAGGCAAATGGCGCAGATGAAAAATAAATATATATTATATAACTATCAATGGATATATATATATAAATGTATAAATGTACATATACATCCAAAAACACTTATAATCAGGGCAATTAAAACACATGAACACACAAATATTAACTATTAAAATTACCTTTCCAGTGCCTTTAATTTCAATAAACAAGTTATAGAAAGTGTATCATTAATGCCCGGCCATTGGGTAGCATTTGTTCTTAACTGCCATAAGGCTTCATGTTTTTCTAATTGAAGGGCCCAGGGTCCACCCTCGGATCTAAATCAAAAGCTTCAATAATGGCAAATTTAAAAGAGTGGCCTATGAACTCATTACAATGTTTGGCTAGAGCGTTATCATCCCTCTTAAGTCTAATATCCCTTAAATGTTCGTGGGGAAAGGCCACATTATTGGGTTGAAATTTGGTGGTACCTACAACTCTGTATGTGCAGTGTGGCTTATTGCTGAGAATAGTGAATGGTATCGAGTTTATTTTAGCACTACATTAGTAATAGGTTTGATGTGTACAGAGGTGGGACATGTGGCAGGCAATAAAGACAGATGTCGAAAAAAATATTTTCCTTTATGGGCTGTGCAGTTCTCATAGGTTCATAGGGTTCATAGGAGGTTACTAGGCTAATGGCCCTAGGGACTGTACAAGCCTAGCCATGTTATACCCTTGTTTCCCAACTTACCATGGTTCGATGATCATTATTTGCAAAGCAAGTCAATGATAAGCACTGTCTACCCCCATCCATGAGGAACATAGGTACCATCCCTGGGTTGAATTTACGGTCTCTCATCCAATTGTCTAGGTTGCACTTAAATAGGGTCATTGAGAAGCTCTGCTTCATGTGAATAGGGAGTTTATTCCAGGGGAGCATAAGTATCTTGGAGATATATCTGTCTGTCCAGCACATTCTGGTAATGTCACAGGCTAGGTTGAGATCCCTGGAGTGAGTGACTCTTGTTCCATTTGATTTGCAGATGTGCAACATTTCCATTAGAGCAGGGTCCGATACTGCTCTGTAGGCCAGGCACAAGTCGTCTGTCAGTAGCCTGTAGGATAAACAGTACAGGGACAGGGCTTTCAGTCTTTCTATGTAGGTCATGTATTGGAGGCCCTGAATTTTCTTGGTGAGAAACCTCTGTGGTGTCTCTAGCTGTGGCAGGTATCTGGTGAGGTCCATGCAAAGGCAAAAGGGAGCATTGTTCTCTATTAGTGGTCTGATGGGGGTCGAGTACAGAGGAGTTAGGAGTTATAACACCTTTAATTTTGGATGTGATGCCCTTACTTATGAGATGCACAATACAGAAGGCTTTCTTTACCACTATGGATACATGGTGATCGATGTTTCGGTTGCTATTCACCTGTGTTCCCAAATCTGATACCACTGGGTTTGATCTTGGGGGTGCTGTCAATATTATAATTTGCAGATACTTCCTCAGTGCCAAAGGGGATAATAATGCACTTTTTTGCATTTAATTTTAGTCCATGGCTTTGGCTAAAATAAATTTTATGTGCGTTAGCCCCTTTTGCAATATGTTAACATCGTTGAGGGACTCATTATTACACCCAGTTTACAATCATCAGTGAACTTGGTAAGCCACAGGCTCTATACTTTCACCTGGACTTCCAAGAAATAGATTCCAAACATGAGAGGGCCCAGCACAGATCCCTGCGGTACACCACTGGTAACCGGTCTACTGGCAGAGGTAGAATCCCCAACTTTGACAGTATGCATTCTGCCAGTGAGCCAGTTGGCTACCCATCTACTGATGTATTAATTCCCAGCTTTTAATTTCTCCAAATCTTCTGGGTTTCTAATACCATGATGGGAATGGATCCCATTCCTAAGTATGACTAAAGTTCATGAAATTAGTATTGTTTCGGTCTTCGATGATAGCCAGATGAGCTCTTCGCACCACCTACAATGTGCCCAGTAACGACTCCTTCTGCAAATCATACAGTGTTGCATGTACATTTCTATGTACAATTGTAAATTCCTTTTTATAAGGCCCGTTGCTCCTACTACTATTAGGACTGTGTGGGTATCCTTCCTCCACACTGCTCTCATTTCTGTTTGCAAATCCTGGCATTTTATGACTTTGTGTCTCTCTGTATGCAACACACTGTAATCACTGGGTGTAGCAATTTCAATGATCAATGTTTTTTTGTATTTTTTTCATGGACTACTACATCTGGTTTTCTCACATCTATTTTTGAACAGTTGGTAACTAATGATCCCATGTGAGATAAACTTGATCATTTTCTATAATGCTTTGTGGCTCATGTTTCCAATGTTTTTCAGCTAATTCAATGTTATAATGTTTGCACAATTCCAGATGCAATAGTCTTGTCACATTATTATGCCTTTCAGTATATTGTCCTGCCATTAGTTTAGCACAACCAGCAACAAGATGTGCGACTGTCTCGAATTCTGTTTAACAAAACCTACATTTGCCTGTTTCTCCCACATGTTTAATAGACTTTGTAAACCAACATGCACATAGTCCACTATCTTTTGGCGCCAATATTAACCTTTCATCTTTTTATTTAAATTCACCTCTCCTTAACCATTCCTGTGTTCGATCCTGATCAACACAAGGTTGTTTCAAGAGTTTTCTGTACTTGGATATATATTTATGCATTTTCCATATTTCTTGCCTTCTCTTCTGATCCTTCAACTTGTATTCTATCTTTTGTTTTTTCGTACATTCGGTTGCTGCCTGATTTTTATCTGCTTTTGGTTTGATTTCCATTCCTGCTTCACACCAATATGCTTCTGTTAAACTAAGCAGGGAAATCATCTTAGACTTATTTTCCTCATCTTTTAAAACTTTCACTACTTTTGGGTCTTGTAAGGTCAGCAGATACATATGCAGTCCTATAATTGCAGATCTATACACGTAATCAATTTTGAGTAGGCCCATACCTCCATCAGAATGTAGAATATATAGTCTTGGTATACACTGTTTTTTATAAATGCTTTCATGAGCATAAAGCATTCTTCTTGTTCTCCTGCCCAACTTATCCAACAACTTTTGGGGTCTAATCCCCAGCTGGAAGAGTTTCTCAATGATACCTGAGTGGGGGATTGTGTTGAAGGCCTTGGCTAAGTCAAGATAGTCTGTATTTACTGTTTTGCCTTCATCCAGGGCTTTGGTAACATTCTAAAAAAAGTCCACCAAGTTTAATAAGCATGATCTACCCTTAGGAAAGCCAAACTGGGTCAGGTCAAGAGTTTGATGGTCACCTATGTCCTTGTCGATAAGGTCTGTGATGATTATTTCCATGGCCTTGCAAATAAGGCTGGTTAAGCTTATCAGTCTATAGTTCCCATGGTCAATTGATGGACCCCCCTTTGTGCATGGGGATTACTGTTGCTGTTCTCCACTCTGCTGGAATAAAGCCAGTGCTCAGGTTGTGGTTAAAGAGAGTGCCACATGGTTCTGCTACATCTTGATTTAGATTGTTTAGTAAGCAGCCTGGGATGTTGTCTGATTCCAAAGAGGCTGTGTTTTTGGCCTTGGAGAGTGCGGATATGGCCTACTCTTTTGAGATACTAGGTAGAGTACTGGTGTCAGGTATGGTTTGGGGTATGGCTGGTGGGGACAGGGGGGGGGGGGCGAAGTTTGCACCAAATCAGTCACCTAGCAGGTTGGCAATTTCCTCAGGTTCACTATGACTGGTACCATCCATTATAAGTTCAGCACATAGCCGGACATTCCGTTTTAGATTTCAGACATAGCTAAAGAGTGCCTTATGAACATCCTTGGCTAGGAATGCTAATTTAGCATAATAACTAGCTTTAGAGGACTTTACAAGATATCTGATTTGCTTGCTCAAGCTGTGGAAGGTATTCTTCCTCTGCTGAGTATGATCCCTCTTGTACTTGGATATCAGTTTCTTTCTTTTGTTATATAACTTATTTATATTTGATATCCACCAGGGTGGCTTGTTTTTTTTTTTTTTTTTGGAAGGACATGGTTTTGATCCAGCCAGGTACAGCCAAGTCTATATGTTATTTAGGTGGTTATGCAGGGCTTTTGTATACTCCTCTGAGTATGAGTCATTGTTAGCTGTATTAGCAGGGGTTGAGACTTTTTATACCATTGTTTAGCAGGTTGTAAGTTGCTTCAGAGAAAATTCATTTTTTTTGCTCTGTGGGAGTGTCAAGGTCTGAGCATTATTTCAAACAAGACAGATTTATGGTCTCATCTTACCAGGAATGGCAACACACAGGGGTAGTGCAGTGACCCCCCCCAATGTTGGTGAGTACTACATCTAGGACATTTCAGCCCCTTGTGGGGGTTGCAGACTGTTTCTGGGCATTTGTATTGACGAAGTCCAGGACCCTCAGGATGAGTTTGGTTGTGCTTGTGCATGTCACCCAATCGATGGAGGGATAGTTGAAATCTCCCATGACCAAAGTGCTTGGCTGTATAGTGAGTGACTCCACCAAGTCCGAATAGGCAGTCTGCTTCTCTTGGTTCAAGGTGGGGGACCTGTATCTAGCAATGATGTGGTACGGTGTTTTGTCTATAGTTAGTTTGACCATGCTTAGCTCAAAGGAATTGTACTGTTTAACCAGTCTCAAGGTGTGGGGTCTGAATGTGTGGAAGGCATTGTAGCCTTGCAAAGCCAGGGTGCTCTCTGTGGCCTTGAACCAAGTCTCAGTGACTGCACAGATGTCTGCATCTTCCAAGGTGAGGAGTACTTCCGGGAGTAAAGTTTCCCATTTAGGCTGCTAGCATTAAGCATAACCTTGAGTTAGTCTCAAGTGGATTTTTTAAATTCAGAATTTTTGTTATTTTGACATTGCCTAAAAAAGGCACTAAGAGGGAAGCAAGCATCTTTGCTAGCATCCAAAAGCTTAGAGAAGACAGATGAAGACCATCTCTGGCAAAGCAGAGTAGTCTGTCAACCATGTCTTCACAGGTTGATAGGTACTGGATTCCCCTAGATTGACTCTAGAAGGCAAGCCAATAGTTGAAGTCAATCATTTTTTGTCTATATTGTGGCATCATCATGGGTAAAGGTAGAATGCTGCTTAGGGCTAGGGACATGATCTGAGAGTTCACACGTGTCTCTCTTCATATAGTCCACAGAGGTACATTTCAAGTTATTCACCCCATGTACTATAACCGAGTTATAATGGTAATTGTGGTTGATTGACTTGAGTGTGTGCGTGATTTGATGGATTGTGGCACCTGATAGGAAGCTGACCATGAACTTCTCCTTATTCATCCTGTTGGGGGGGCATCTGTGTGTCTCATTATGGAGTCACCTATGACCAGGATATGTGGTTTTGAGGTGTTTTGCCTTAGGGGCTTACTTTCTGAGACACTGCAGTGTGTGTGTCATCATGTGTAGTGGCTTCTATTTGCTTTGCAGTGTGTGTAAGTGTTTTGCGTTCGGGAGGTCTCTGATCATTTGGTAGGCTTCTACTGAGTACTTCCATGTATATTGGTTTATGTGTTGTAACCTTGTTTAGTGTGAGAGGTGATGTGTGTGTGTGTGTTGACAATCTGTTTGATGTCCAGTTTGTTATGCGAGAGAATTGATTCCAAATTTGTAGTGTAATTACATCTCTCACATATTGTATTTGTTTGTTTTAGGAGTAAGTGGTTGTCAGTATACATGAAGCAAAAACTACATTGCCTCTGGATACCCATGCCAATCTTGCTGGACAGAGAAATGGTTGGAAACTGACCATTCACTATGGCAGATTTTTACCGTAACTACTATTGTTGGAGTGGGCTAGTTTGACCAGATTTTGCTCTACGATTAACAAAGGGGACTTATTCTACTGAAGGCTAGGGTGAAAAAACTATGGCAATGCTCCTCAATGTGCAACTGAGTTGTCCACAATACAGCAGAGAAACCTTGGAAGGTTAAACTAACAGATGTCTAGGGGAAAATTGTCTGTCAAGGCATTTGCATCTGTACAGGGCAATGCTAAACTACCAATGGGAAGGCACACACTGAGCTTTCCTCCAGTAATCTGTAACTCAGACAAGGCTCAGAGAACACACTTCTGCCACAAGGGTGCAGACACGACCCTCCTAATGTAAGATGGCTGGAATAGTGCTTAAGTGTTATAATACAGTCTAGATTCAACAGATCAGAAGCTAGTCTATGCTATGTACTAGATGCTTAAAGCAACTTTTTTCATAGTTTTTCCTTGTCTGCATAAGCACTTCTGTAACACCAACAAGAATATTTCTCCCAACAACCTCTTCATTAGTTTATCCATGCATGTACAAGCACTTCTCTGATACCAAGTGAATCATTTCGTCCAAGACCCTGTCACAAGTATGTTCATGTCTGCACAAGCACTTCACTGACACCACATTAAAGATTTCCCCAATGACTCCTACCATAGTTTATCCATGTATGCACAGGTGCTTCACTGACATCAGATTAAATATTTCTGCCAAGGTCCTTATACAAGGTCTTCACTGACTCATATTGAAGCATTTCCTCCAACAGTCCCTTCAGTACTCTGTCCATGTATACCCAAGCATGTCACTGTCACCAAATTAAATATTTTCCTCAGAGAGCCCTACAATAGTTTGTCCTTCTCTGCACAAGCATTTCTGTGACACCAAATGGAATATTCTCCAAATACTCCCTTCAGTAGATTGTTCATGTGTGCACTAACACTTCACTGACACCAAATGAAAGATTCCCTTCTGACCCCAGCAGTAGTTTGTCTATGTATGCCCAAACACTTTGCTGATGCCAAATGCAACATTTCCCCAAATGATCCCTTCAGTAGTTCATCCATGTATGCACAAATACTTCCTTGATATCAAAAGAAACATTTCTGCCAAGGATCCCTACCACAAGTTCTTCACTGACACCAAATGAAGCATTTGTCCCAACAATGACTTCAATAGTTTGTCAATGTATTCCCAAGTGTTTCACTGATACCAAATAGAATATTCCCCCAAATAATCCTTTCCGTAAATTTTCCATGTTTGCACTATCACTTCACTAATAGCAAATGAAACATTTCTCCCAACAACCCTTTCAGTAGTATGTCCATGTGTGCACAAGGACTCCGCTGACACCAAATGAAACACTTCCTCCAGTGACCCTTTCAGTTCTGTGTGCATGTCTGCTCAAGTACTTCACTGATGCCAAATGAAAGAGTTCCCCAATGACCCCTTCAATAGTTTATCCATGAATGCCCAAGCACTTCACTGATATTAAATTAAACATTTCCCCAATGACCCTTTCAGTTTTATGTCCATCTCTGCATGACCACTTCACTCACATCAAATGAAACATCTCCCCAAAGACTGCTTCAGTAGTTTGTTCATGTATACACAAATACTTCACAGACAGCAAATGAAAGATTTCCCCTATGACCCCTATCATAGTTTGTCCGTGTAGGCACTAGCACTTCACTGACACTACATGCAACATTTATCCCAATGACCCCTTCAGTAGTTTGTCCATGTATGTCCAAGCACTTGTCTGACACCAAATGAATCATTTCACCCAAGACCCTTTCAATAGTTTGCCCATGCATGCCCAAACACTTCACTGCCACCAAATGAAACTTTTTCCATAATGTCTCCTTCAATAGTTTGTCCCTGTCTGCACAAGCACTTTTACTGAGACTAAGTGTGACATTTTTCCCAACGACCTCAGAAAGAGTTAGTTCATGCATGCCCAAGCACTTCACAGATACCAAATGAAACATTTCCTCCAGTAACCCTTTCAATACTATGTCCATGTTTGCATAAGCATTTCTGACACCAAATGAAATATTTCCCCAATAATCCCTTCAGTATTGTCCATGTATGCCCAAGCACTTTACTAACATGGAATGAAACATTCCATACATGCATGTGTTCTTTGATTTATCTTTCTGATTGTAATAAATTATATTCCTTCTATACTACTGCAGCACTTGTTAGAGTGTGCTTTAAATTTGTAGTTTTGAACATTTTTCCAGTAAGCAAGGAGCCAATACTCTCAAAACAGCCCATTCCAGAACATTTCAACAATAAAAGGCCACTCAAACTTCTGTCATTACAATCCACCAGTTATCGGGCAATATGCACAATCTCTGGAGAAGTAAAAGCCATCTGAATAATTTCACCTTACAGATATCTGAAACTAATGAAGATGTTGCTGCTGGCAAATGACCTTATATTTTATGTGTGCATCATCTACAAATTCAGTGTCTGCTGCTCTTAAATAAATTGCCTATGTTGCATTAAAATAAATAAATCGATAAGCTGGCAGTACTGCAATAGGGAATGCAGGACAAGCTGATAACAGGTTTACAGTGACTAAGTATCTCATCCAAAGGATGACACATTCAGGTGTGCACTACCCCCCACCCTTCAAGTACAACACAGTATGATCAATCCAGCTATATGGTGTGGGAGTAGAGTCCACAGTCTTCTGCATCAAAAATAAGTATGCTACCTGTTGTGCTAACACTGCTTCCAAATACTCTAGCACAAACAGTGACAACCATTTCCTGAACAAAACAGTTACACACTGAAAACAGACTTAGCATGAGCAACAGTAAACTTCTTTTCCCTTGTAGCTCACAATTCTTTCAAAATGCACTGAAGCTCACAATTGCTTGAAAATACACTAAAGCTCACAATTCCCTGAAAATGAAATGAAACTCATAATTTTTGAGTTGTATGGTAGTTGGTGTAGAGGATTTGGGCTCTTGTCTCCTATAATTGGGGTGCAGGGTTTAAGCCTGACTAAAATAAATAACCTATCTCCAACTAGTTCATTTTACACACACACACACACACACACACACACACACACACACACACACACACACACACACTACCAATGGAATTCTCATCTGTCTTGTATTCCACAGAATGTCTTGCGTGTTTAAATTCTGCATGCGAAAATGAAGCAACAAGTCTAGTTATGTGTTACAGGTAGATTTTGGAATTCATTATTGAGTGGTGGCATAGAAGATGAAGGTCATCAAAGGAAAGAATGGATGATCTAAAGGAGGTCACCATTTGTGCTATAATTTGGGTGTGTAGGGTATGAAAAACCCTTATTTGGGCAGTTTAAGTAAATATACTATAAATATGTTTCTGCTGTATGTGAAAGGTTTTAGACAGTTTAGTTAGTTAGTTAGTTAGTTAGTTAGTTAGTTAGTTAGTTAGTTAGTCAGTCAGTCCTGCTCAGGTCAATATGGCCACATTTTTTTTGCAAAGAGAAAACAGGAAAATAACTGACTGATGAGACAAAACTATAAAAAAACAATTCAATGTTATTAAGGCTCTTTATGTGATTATTGCCTGTTCATTCATTTTCTGTTTATTTGTTTTACTTTTGCCAGGTACCATTAAGCATTGTGGTTGTTCCAGGGAGTAAACCTGTGATATTTTTTATGCTACTCTACAACAACATATACTGTGTGCATTAGTGTGTATTAATATTGCATTTCCACCTTATTATTATTTTACCATTTAATTGGTTTTATAACAGTACCAGAACACCAGAAGATTATCGCCTAACATTCCTTATCCTTCTGGCATGTTAAGAATTCAGTGGTAAGAGTAATTGTAGGAGTAATAAGTAATAAAAAGCAATAAGAGAAGGCACAGAACAGGTTCATCAAGAAATGGAAAGATTATACATTTAGGGCAAAAGCAGACACTCACCTTATGTGATAAATTACATCTTATGTAGATGTTAAACAAAACACTAACTTTACCCATGTATAAAAAAGCAGAATAAGCCTTTAAAAGTTGAAAATGTTATCCTTGTGCTATCTTTACAAGAATTTTGCCACATTTTAATATGAATCTGTTGATACAGAAAATGTATTACAACATGCCATTCAGATTAGTATATTATATAAAAATATTATTGAGTTCTTTTCAAGTTATAAAGCAATCTGGTTTTCTAGGCAAGCTTTGACAGAGATACCCTTTTGATGTAACCTGCTGTTAAACACTTGTCAGACATTAAAATTAAAATTATTTAAATTGTATAACACTTGAAATAAGCCAAATAAAAAAAAAATAATGAAAAGTTAGTTCAAAGAAAAATGAAGGAGTGTCTGAAAAGTCCAGGAGTTAAACATGGCAAATTCTGTAAAATGCTTTATTTTATTTATTTATTTATTTATTTATTTTACATTTGTTGACCGGGCTAGTCCAACTGGATGCATGTCCATTTTCAGTGGAGGCCCGGGGAGAAAAGCTCCAAGGTCATAGTTAGATTAACAAAAACATTGTTATTGTTACACAAGATAATATACTGATTAATACATTTACAATAATAAGCCTATGACAAGTGAGTACAAATAAATACACTGATGCTTACAGACCAAATACGAGAAAGCAAGAAATATTAAATGATTTAACAAGGTACAGATTAGAACAGCCAGACAAAGAGGACAAGAATAGGGTGTTCTTTGGTTTTTGGGTTAGGCAGAGGCTTAAGAGAGGCCTAGGTACGACTGGGGCAATAGCTTGTTAGTCTGGAGAGGAACAAGGGCATAACCATTTGGAGTTCAAGTATGCTCTAAGATGTAATTTAAATTGGTGCTGAGAGGGCATAAGTCTTAGGTTGTTTGGTAGTGCATTCCAGGATTTGCCAATGGAATTGGCATATAGTGCATCACCACCGGCATTGTTCGATTTAATGGTCCTTACTTGAAGACTTTTGGAAGACCTGAGAGGAGTTAAGGTTGGAGTACTGGGTAAGCATTCTGTTCAGTGAGGGAGTATTACCTGGATGGTTAATAATTTTAAACGCCTCAGAAAGCTGGTTGAATTTGAGTAAATTGGACAGTTCCAGCCATTCAAGAGACCTTAAATTTAGGCAGTGATGAGTGCGATAAGGCGTTCCTGTTATGAATCTGGCTATGTGATTATAGGTAGTTGTTAGCTTATTAAGTTCTTTCTTGTTTAGGAAGGAGAATATTGGGGAGGCATAGAGGAGGGTGGAGAGTAGGTGAGTTCGGGCAATAGTCAGTTTGGTGTGCGGAGTTAAGAAGGTCTTTATTCTATACATCGACCCAAGTTTTCTGTTAACCGATTTAATAGTTAAGTTTACATGTATATCAAATTTAAGTTTATGGTCTATGGTCACCCCTAGCAGTTTGGTATTGGATACAGGGTAGATAATGGTCCCATTGTTGGAGGACACATGGAAGGTGGAATTGTTGGTGTTGAGGGGTTCTATAGTTTGAGCAGACACTGAGGTGGGGAAAAAGAGAAGTAATTTGGTTTTGGCCGGGTTAAGTAAGAGTTTAAGTTCCAAGAACCATTTTTCGACAGCAGAGAAGCAGATTTGGGTTGAGGTTTGGAGTTTGGCGAGGGATTCTTCAGAGCAGATTAGTGTAGAGTCATCTGCATATTGAATACAGGTGGCTTTGGGAATAGTTGAGTGTAGGCCATTTATGAATATGGAGAAAAGAAGGGGACCAAGGATAGATCCTTGGGGGACACCAATATTAGTTGGGAGTAGGTCTGATAGGTTGTTTTGCCACTGGACTGCCTGTTTTCTACTAGAGAGATAGGCATTAAACCAGCTTATGGTTAGTTTACTAAGATGTAATGTTTCCAGTGCCTGAAGCAGTAGTTGGTGGTTGACCATATCGAAGGCTTTCGACAGATCTAGAAAGAGCGCAGAGGATATTAGTTTATTGTTGCGATTGTGGTTGATTGAGTCTACAAAGGAAAGAAGAGCAGTGGTTGTGCTGTGATGGGGGAAGCCATGTTGGGTATTTGATAGGAGGTTGTTATGAGTGAGGTAGGTAATGAGTTGTTTATGGACACAGCGTTCCATAATTTTGGCTAAGGGAGACAGTATGGCTATGGGCCTATAGTTAGAGGTTTCAGTGGAAGGCCCTCCTTTGTGGAGGGGGATGATATAAGAGATTTTCCAGATAGAGGGAATAGATGCTTCAGATATGGTCCGGTTGATCAAGATTGATACCGGGTAGGCTATGGCATCAGATGCTATTTGTACGTATTTGGCAGGGAGCTGATCAGCCGCGAGGGTGGTTGGTTTCAATTTTTTCAAGAGGGTGCGAATGAAGGAGGTGGAGATGGGTTGTAGGTTAAAGGTCATTTGGGTAGTATTTGTAATTGGAGTTGGCACTGAGGGAGGCGAGGGAAGCTTGCTGGCAAGGGACTGGATGGTCTCAATGAAAAAAGAATTAAAGGAATTGGCTATTTTTGCTGGGTCATTGTCAATGAGTTTGTCGGGGGTGGGGGTAGTAGACTTACCAGGATGAAGTAAGCTGTTAAAACCTGCCCAGAATTTTTTAGGATTATACTGATGTTTGTCTTGGAGGTGACAAAAATATTGTTTTTTATCAGATTTAACAGCTTTTTTGGTAGAATTTCTTAGCTGAAGGAACTTGATGCGGTCTAAAGGGGTTTTTGTGGTTCTCCACTTTTTCCAGGCCTGGTCTCTAATTCTAATTTTGGATTTAGTTTCTTGTGTTAGCCAGGGTGCTATACATTCTTTAGTTCTCGTAAGTCGATTAGGAGCATGGGAATTAAGTATCTTGAGGAAAGTGTTGTTAAAGTATGAGACACTTTCGTCTAAGGATAGGGTTTTTAGGATGTGCCAGTTACAAGCCTTGAGATCAGCTAGGAATTGGTCAGGGACAAAATTTTTGGTAAACCTTACTAATCTAGTTATGGGGGGAGTCTTATTTGAACATTTGTGTTTTATAATGAAGGTAGCAAGGTGGTCACTAAGGTCATTGGGCAGGGTCCCTGTGGTATAGCTATTTGAATTCCTATTAGTGAGAATCCAGTCAATTATACTCTCCTTTTGCTGTGCATGTCCAATTCTAGTGGGAGAAAGAATATTTTGCGAAAAACCATGTAAGTTAATAGGGAGTGGATTTGATTGGGCCGAGTAGAGAGACCAGTCTATATTGACATCACCTAATATTATTGTTTCTTGTGGATAGTTATTAGCAAGCCAACTAAGGGTTTGTTCAAGATTTTCTACATTTTTGCCTGGTGGTAGGTATGTTACTATGAGATTAATACTTTTATGTCTGTTTAGGGATATCTTAAGAGCAATCAGTTCCAGGTTTGGAACTTTTGGGGGTTGCAGTGAATTCGTTGTGATGCTCAAGGAGTTCTTGAACATCACAGCTATTCCGCCACCCTTTTTGGTTGTACGATCCGCCCTGATGATGTTATATCCAGGAGGGATAATTTCCTCATCCTTGGTGCTTGGTTTGAGCCAAGTTTCTGATAAACACATTATGTCCGGGGAGTGGATATCAAGCATAGCATGTAAGCTGTGTACTTTATTGTTAATACTTCTAATATTGAGATGGAGCAAAAAAAGGGAGTCCGCAGGTCTGCTAGTTGCATGGTGGAGGTTAGGGTCTGGGCCACTAAGAGGGCCTGGGTTAGGGTGGATGTCTCCGTCATTAGTGATGGATTTTTTCAAATAATCTAGTATTTTTTGTAGTCTAATTAGTAGTTTAAGCTGTTCTCTAAATGTGGATACTTTGGGGTACCTAAGCATGTAGTGTGTACTTTTAGGGATGAGGTGAGTAGTAGGGTAGGGGGAAGGGGGGATAAGAGTAGTGGTAGATTGGGAATACAAGGAGGTCTGACCCTTAGGAAGGTAGATACTAGTTAGGGCTTGTGCTTCATAGGCTGTTAAGAGATACGGTAAAATGAGGAGTAAAAGAACTAGGGGGAGGGTGGTAAATGAGGTTTTGTCCATGGTGAGGCTGAGATCTCAGCGTCAATAGGGCTAGGGGCGATACCTAGTCAGCAGGAGGCTAGAGGTAGTAGTAGGGTGAGATAGATGGAGAAAGTTCGGTAGGTGGGCGGGTTAGGTTTGGTGGTGGGGAGTGGCAGAGAGATGGGGGGGAGTGGACTGTTCTGATTGGGTGGTGGAAATGGGGATGGGCTTGATGACCAAATAAATGTAGAGGTAGTGGGGGCGGGTGGGAATAGGGGGCAGGAGGGAGCGGAGCAAGCCAGAGCGAGGGCTTAAGCTGAGCGGGACTACACCACAGGATTTCCCTGGGTCTTAGAGGAAGCCAGTTTTAATGGTAGCTTCCTAAGTACTGTTTTTGTTCATTTACTTTTGTTTCTTTTCTGTTGATATTAATGAAGAAGGAACCTGTGCTCAGTATATTTAATTCAATTCAGCCTGGTATCTTAATTGCTGTACAAGGTGCTTGGGAAAGTACAGTGAAGGGGTAGATATTTATTTACCCTGAGTCTCTTTATGGGGATAAACGTTGCTTGTGCGTTCGCACTGGTGGGGTCCTGAGGGTCCTGTGTGCCACTCGGTAGGCAACTAGAATTGGGGCTACCTAAGATGGAGGCAATAGAAAGAGAAAGATTTGCACAGTGTTTAGTGTAGGAACAGACAGTATTTCACAATGCAGTATCCAGCAGTAATTTCTTTCTTATTGGCATCTCATGTATCCTCCACTAAGCACTCTGTTTATCTGATGATACACAAGTTAAAAATGGCTAACATTAGATATTTGCTGTATGAAATGCTTTATGACTAGCTAGAAATAGAGGTTACAATCATCGACCAGAAAAATAGGACTAGCAAGCAATGACTTTCAATTGCAGCATTTGGCAACAGAGGTTAAATAAAACGCTGTTATCTGGTTTTACACAGTCGCTAAAGCACAGTCGCATCCAGAGCTAACATTTAAATCAACTTCCAAAATAACTTCAGAGAAAACGCTAATGTGCTTTTACTTATACCACATACTTTGTTTGGCAGCAAGGGTCAAATTAAACACTGTTATCAGGTTTTACACAGTCGCTAAAGCACAATCGCATCCAGATCTATCATTTAAGTCCATTTCTAAAGTAGCAGCAGGGAAAACGCTAATGTGCTTTTACTTTTACTATATACTGTGTTACAAGAACGCCAAGTTTCATTTATACAGTGCATACAATTTCATTTATACAGTGCATACAATTTCCAGAGTGCAGAGGAAATTACTTCTGGAATTTTAGTATGTATGTTTAGAAATAAAAACATATTTCAACATAATGTCTTTTGCTTATCTATATGGTCCTGGATGATGAAAATGCTAAGACGTGCTGATATGCTGGAACGCTGTAGCAGGGGCTGCAAGTATGCAGTTGACAAACTCTGCAAGGAGGGCCATATCCATCCATCCACAACCCCTTTTTCTCACTTTTGCACATGGGGTCAGGGTGTCACTTCAACAGTGACAATCATCTAGATCCAAGGTTTATACTGCTGAGTGGCTATCCCTGCTACAGTAGTTCTTCCACACCACACACTTAAACCTTTTGCCAAATTAGTGTGTCCAGTCCACTTACTGCATATCTTTGGAATGTGGGAGTAAAACGAAGCAGCCAGAGGGAACCCACATAAACACAGGGAGGATATGCATACTCCACAGAGATGGTACCATAGCCAAGATTCAAACCAGGGATCATCTTGCTGTGAGATAACGATACTATCAGCTGTGTCACTGTGCTACCCCTCAATCACTCTCCTTTGTTGACAATTCCTTGTAGTACCTGCTGAATATTACTTGTCATGATGGAGAACAACACCAAAAACACAGGTGCAAGACCCTTCACTGAATACCTAATAGCTTTTTACTGCACAAAACAAAACGCAGTTAAAATGTTCTCTAGCTTTTGATTAACTGTATTTTGTTGAAATGCCCCCTTTCTACCCACAATTTTTACATATCGGCATATCTAGGCATGCATGTTAAGGAATGGGGTATGACATGGGTGGGGCATGTAAAGTTTAATGATAAAAGACGAAAATGCTTTTGCATAACAGAATAAAAGTTGATTTGCCCCCAGCTGGCACAGTTAGAAGCTGTTAAGCCATGTCATAGGTGTTTGATGAAGGTTAGGATTTAGGGAAGCATTCTGTCCTGATATGTGGATCTAGTGGTTGAAAGAGGTTGGCTTCTAAATGATAGGTTGGATATATGGTAGAGTAAAGTACAGTGAGAGATGCGTACAGACTCTTACATGTCAACTGCATAAACTGAGAAGCTGGCAAGCACACACACACACACACACACACACACACACACACACACACACACACACACACACACACACACACACACACACACACACACACACACACACACACACACACATACACACACGCACATGCACACACATGCACACACACACACACACACACACACACACACGCAAACACACACACACACACACACACACACACACACACACACACATGCACACACACAAAACAAAAAAAACAAGCAATAAATTCTGCACATTATTCAATGCAATCTGATAGGATCAAAATCTTCTAAAATACTACAAGCTGAAAACCATGCAAATAAGATAGTTTAAGATACTTTTGTCATATTTTCACTTGCCCAGAAAGCACTGTGGTTCCAAAAGTAAAAAGTTCACATGTATTCTACCTGTACATTTCTGCTATCTGTAAATATGAGATGACATTTTGCAAAATCAGTTTTAACCCAAAATTAATTTGTTGTTGGAAGATGAAATACTATACTACATTTCTGAAATGTTTGTATTTACAGAAATGATATGCATAACCACAAAATTATTTGTATATGACAGTATCAGATAAACAATATTATGCTGTCATATTTAGTTATGTTTTCTCTTTTATTTTGTAAATTGAATTATAAAAACAATGTTGCCATGGGTGGGAAACCTAATTGCTTGTAAATACCAGTATGTCCATTTCTATGAATTCTTAGAAAAGATGATGTCACTGTGTTACATTTCAAAACATATATGTGCTGAATTTGCTTAGTCAGAGAGTACTGAAATTTTTGTTTCATAAAGAAAGTGTATACCAAACTCTTTAAAGACTAATTAATGAGGTAATGTGAAATGTTGACATCCTGAAGACACAAGCATAAATTTTAACAGCAGTCAGTGTTATGTAAAGAAGGCATTTGGCACATAAAGGCTGAAAGAGTTAACAAATGATGCAATAATGTTCCAGGTATTCAACCTTTACATCACCGATTGTGTGCTTGCATTGTATAGCACACATTTCAGGGAGCTTTGAAGAGAGAAGTTCACAAACAGGAGAGACATTGAAGTTGGGAAAGTCTTTCACACACATGGTGACCCTGAAAGTATAATATCTGAGGGAGGTGTGATTCATAAACATACTCCATCAGCATACACTGAAGCCAAGGAAGTGTTTCAGGTAACTAAGAATATGGTAATCATGGAAGGCTGACCTATGAAGGAGGTGTAATAAAGCCAGACAAGTCTTAGGTAACAGGGCATGCAGTAACCTTGAAAGGATGACATCTGAGGAAGGTATGATGAGTTAATATACTCCATCAACACAGACAACAAATCTATGGAAGTCCTTCAGGTAAATGCATATATGGCAACCTCAAAATAATGAATTATGTTTAATAGATTAATCAGTCTGTAACAAAACATAATGCTTTAAGCTTCTTTTAGAATTATATAACACATCCTAAATAGAACTGTAAGCACTGAGCTTTTTAAATTGCTGCCAAACGTATAGAAGATATTTTTCCCATGCTTTTACATCTACTTGCAACACCTATGATATAGAATTTTGGAACACAGCTCCAGGCTAGATGTCAGCACAACAAAAACCCTATACGTGTGTGCATATATTTGTCTGTATTTTACAAATATATATCTGCGTGTGTGTGTGTGTGTGTGTGTGTGTGTTTTGTGTGTGGGTGTGTCTGTATATATATATATATATATATATATATATATATATATATATATATATATATATGTGTGTGTGTGTGTGTGTGTGTGTGTGTGTGTGTGTGTGTGTGTCTATACATATATTTCTGTGATGTCTGTGTGCTTGCTATATCCATATACATACATACACATAGATACAACAGGAAAGCATCTACTAAGCAATTGCAAGATATACCCAGGAGCACAGGGCTGATTAAGTGTCTTGCTTTCATTCAGGTGGTACTGAAGTGGATGTTGATTCAGGTGGTACTGAAGTGGATGTAGAAAGAATCAAACCTGTGACTGCATATTTATTGAGAACAGTCTTGTCACTGATGCAGATTAACAGCTCAGTTTTCTGTCAGCATGCTGTCATAACTTGTGCTATCATGTTTTCATTACAATTTTGTGGAGTACTGCATTATATTTCATGATATTATCAGACTTAATCTTTTTTTTTTTTTTGATTACTTTTCATTCTCATATTTCATAAAAATATATTTTATCAGGTAGAAGCTTTGTGCTTATTAATAAATAAATACTATACTATCATCTCAGGGAAACTGAAATTACATGTAAACATAAGATTTGGCACATAGAATAACATGTTAGAAAATAATGGGATATCAGAAGCAGAATGCAACATCAAACAACAGTGACTTATAGCTTAAAAATAATTAATCTAAAATGCCTTTTTCCTGGGGCAATACACTGTTACAACTGGTGGAGCATTTTTTGTGAATATCCATAAAAATGCAGATGACTCCGTTATGTGATAGATATACATCAGAAAGAGTATCAGAGATGCTCATTTTAGCATTTTGTCATAACACAGAGGTGTGGGGACAGCTGTTATATGCACACCTAACTGTTAATGTATTTGTTGTCTGCATGCTTTTATGGCTATTGAGAGTAGCTAGGAAATTATCATATTTTGTTATATTAGCCTTACTTCTATTTAATTATTTAACTGGACAATTGCTATGTGTAGTCGAAATAATTCTTATTCCAAAGTAGTCCACCCTTTCCAAATAACTCATCAATGTGTTTCTGAGGATGGAAGGTTTGAAAGAATTATTACCTAGCAATCATGAATCCTCTAAAATAAAGATGCTATTTTTTTCTTGTTGTATCTTCTCCCTTTTGGAAAGAATTGCTGTATTTCCTTTTGAATGTTGTTTTACATCAAGGTAAATAGTCATGAAAACAAACAAACAACAATAAAAAACAACTAAAATAAAAAAAATCATGCAGTTTCTGAATGAGTGTCAAGAAAATGTTCTTACCTTATTTTGAAGTTCTAGTATTTCATTCTCTAAAGGGCTGTAGTCACGACCATGGTGTCCCCCATCTCCTCCTATCTGCTGACTATACCACTCTCTGATCTTCAGCTCAAGATCATTGTTTTCAGCCTCCAGACTGCGCACACTTTTTAAATATATGGCAAGACGGTCATTCAGGCCCTGCATGGTGTGTTTCTCATTTGCACCAAAAAATAATTCCCCACCAGGTACAGATGAACCAAAACTTGCACCAAAGCCACCACCACCACCAAAGCCAATACCACTACCACCTAAGCCAGTACCACCACCAAAGCCAGTACCGGCACCCAAACCAGCATCGCTAATGGAAAAGCTGGAGTTGCCTCCAGAACTGGCTCTGTATCCTCCACTGGTTGCAGCAGCTAAGGGTCTCATTGTCGACATCTGCATTCTACCCCCAGCATTATGCATGCTGAATGCTTTTCGTCCAGCAATCATTTTGGTGGTAGAGAAGATAACGTACAAGTATTTCTAGAGCTGCAGTGCAACTGATATGGAGGCTGTAGTGAGAAAAGGCTAGCTTATCATTTATAAAGGTAAGGCGAGGGGTGTTACTTTTACTGCATTTAGTATCCATTGGACAACCTTTGTGAGGTACACCTGGCAGCTCCCTGACTCTTTCTTCATAATTGCTCAAGTTAATCAAGAAGAAGGTATGAATTCTTCAAATTATGAAAGTAGCCTTTGGGTGTTTGCTAGAGTAAGGTAACAAAGGGGTGTGGTATTGTTTGCACTTCAGAAATGTAATGTTCTCTGAATAACATCGAAAGCAGTAGACCGTATAACACACAGAACAACTACTACTTGCCAAATACTTTCTTTGCATACAGAAAGCAAGACTGAAATTTATCCTTTTTTTTCATGAGGAAGTAATTTCTGCTATTATAGGTTTCTATGAAATATTTGTTTTCATTGCTAATGCTGTCTTCCAAAATTTATATTAACCTAGATAGTGTTTCTCCCAAATTGCAGCTTTAACAAATTAATATCATTTCAACTGCCAAATTGGCTCAGTTTATGACGTTGCTATGGCATCTTGCTATTACAATCATTACAGACAGTAGCTATTTAATTAACAGGGGTTAGAAGCATGAATCCTCACTGAAACATGAAAAGCATTCTCAAGAGCATTTTGTAGACTAAAAGCACAGCAAAGTACTAAAATAGAAGGTACTAGGAAAGTAATGTGCATTTCATTTTTAAAATCGAGATTATATGTTTTCTAAGATAGATGTTAGTATATTATGATTTAGTAAAGTTTAACTTTAGCTTAATGTACGATAATAGCATTATATAACAATGCATGTGACTTTTATCCCTCCTTTAATCAGGCATTAACTGGGTATGTGGACTAGGTCGTGCTGACCCTTTTCAGGTACGACCCATGCTACAAGAGCAAGCAGTCAGGCTGAAATGTTTAGACAATTTATTGTAGTGAGTCGCCCTGGTTTGCCTTTAAAAAATCTTATGCCAACAGGAGAAAATATGCATATCCACAGCAGCAATAGCCAGTGGTCAGAATTAAACACTGAACTCTTAAATTGTAAGACAGGAATGTTAACCACTGCATCACCATACCTCTTGTGTTTCTATTAAATATTATGTCTGCTTACTTTCATCATTTTCTCAGTTACAACCTGCGACCCATTCATCCATCTATTCATTCATTCATCCAGTCATTTCCTCAACACTTCTTATCAAGTATTCCTTAATCTGACTAATCTTCCTAGAAGAAAACTCTGATTCCACTTATAAAGGCACTCCCCATTCAACCTCATACGGCTTTTGTACATTTCTGTGTAACTGCAGCAATTGTTCTCTCTGCTTGCTAAATGACTATACCCCCTCATACCTCTACATTTAGCTTACCTCAGACACTGCTAAATTGTTGCTGCAGAAAGGTATTAGAATGTATAAAATGAAAACAAGTTTTTCAAGCCAGTCGTTCATGAAAATAGAATTAAGCCTACTTCAAAGCTCTAAAGTGTATATACTATATCTCTGTTGGTATATATAGCTTTTTTTATATCTTAGCTTGCATGCTTTGATACACAAATTATTTCTGTGTTTGATTGTTTAATCATACCTCAAGATTTGTTTCACCACAAAAAAATCTGTTAGTATAGAACTACAAATGCAGTTATTGCATTTAAATCTATCTTTCACTAAATAATACTGTATTACTACATTTTTCACCTGGGTCATGCCTGAAAAGGATCTTTGGACCAGCCCACCTATCTGCTTAACAAATGGTAAATAAATAAAATAAATACTTCATTGTCTAATGCCCCACTTTTGCTATCTCTATTTTTGTGTTTCTACCTTAAGAATAACCAGTTCTTTCTTTAATTTTATTGCAGCTATGTCTTTCCTTGTGGAGTACTGAAGTAGTTATGTAATACAAATATTCACTGACATTTACTGGTTAACCTTGCTCCACAATTTCACATCAGTACTTGTATTGTTCTGCATAAGCTTTCAACAGCCTCAGGTAACTGAAATACTTGCGTCAGTCTTATGCCGTTTCATTTAAAACCGATGATGGGTTGCACTGTTTAGTTCCCAAATAGTAATAGTTGGTCTTTTTTATCAGCCAGTATTCTCCTACAAAGCCTATTTTTTCTGACTGTAATTTAATTAAATGTTTGTGATGGAAATTGTATCTTTTATAGTTCTAGTATGGATACCTAATGCAGATAGTTCCATAAGGTGACTAACCATTCATTTAACTATGAAAATTAATACATCTAAAATAACTGAAAATTGTTTTTAAAAGAAGGTCAGTCACATCTTCAGGGTTGAAAAAATTTCAGAGAAATGGAAATGCCTTTTAGGTATTTTTTTTGTAGTTTTATATATATATATATATATATATATATATATATATATATATATATATATATATATATATATATATATATAGGGCTAAGCATGTTGTGGATTTTTTTTTTTGTGTGTGTGTGTGTGTGTGTGTGTGTGTGTGTGTGTGTGTGTGTGTGTGTGGGTGTATGTGTGCGGGTGTATATGTAGAGTAGAGTTTTATTTTAGTACATGCCCAATAGAATTTAAACTATTGCTATCTCATTTTGCTCCCTTCATAGACATGCTTAACTTTAATGGCCTCTGTCCTCTTCACAGACAATCCCAAGTAAACACGAGTAGAATAAACTTTCCTATCAAGTGTGTGGGCTGTCTTGTGAAGAGTACTTTTTAGAATGGTGATATTTACAAAAGAGGTCAAAAAGACCTGAAATATTAGAAACTTATTCAGTATGAGAAAAGTATAAATCTGAAAAGCAAGGTAGGTCCCAAACTGAAGTGAAAGTTAAGGAAGTAGAAATCCAGCCAATGAGCATGCGCATCTGGGTAGGTTTATGCCAGATGATCGAGTTTCTGAAAACTTGAATTTCAAATGGTCGACACCATATGTTTGACTTTCCAAACACTCAGCGTATTTGTATGAAGATTGCTGTACAGTAGAGATCAGGGAGTTTACCCCTTTCCCCACTGTAGTGAGTTCTTAGAGTTGGCATAGATAATTTGCAGGCGGTGTGGAGGGCAAGGAATATTCTCCCCACCTGTAAAAATGTAGATTTGTGTTACTTTGTTTCATTCTCAACCATAAGAAGTCTGAGTACTTGGTCATTTGACACAAACCCCACTCTTCACACATACTCCTTCACCAAGATGGACATGCTCATCTTGCCCTGCCTGCACCGTCAGACACTGAATCTTCTAAATGAACTCTGATCACCTGGGCCATAGACAGGACTGTATCCCTCTACAACACTGGTCCAGGTAAGCAAATGTAAATATGACTTAGGTGATACATCTATTATGACAGCTGCAGTTGGAGTATTTTTTAATCACCAGAACTCAGACTTACCATAATAATGCCAAGGCATATACCTATTATATGCCTTTTTTATCCAAAAACCTTAGTTGGACAGCTATTCAAGAACTGCTGGCAGAGACAAAAATGCTGACTAAGTTTGGATTAATATTAGGTTTTCAGGTCAAGCCCATCATCCATGAGTGTTTGTTTTTATCCGATTGTCTGCTCAAATTTGTTGTTTATGAGTTTCTAGCATGAGATTATCTAATTTACTATGGAGTTTTGGAGAGAAGATCTCCTACATACAGGGAAAAAAACCCCAAAACAAACCAAAACAAAGCAAAAAAAAAGTGAGAAATAAACTGAGCACAGGCATACAAAAACAATTAGTAAGTATATGCTTAAAACAAAAAAAAAAAGCATAGCACTTTACAGTACAGCAAGAAATAAAATACAAAGTCTGAGCTAGGTCATCCTGAGTTAGTACTGGTCATTGTTTGTTAACCGATAAGAAATATTCAGATCTCATGTTTTAATGAAAATAAGCATATCATTAGAAGGAGCAGGGACAATCGTATAGAGTAGCTTACCATAGGTTCATAGGCTGCCCTTGTGGGCCATTTTAAGGCTAGCCAACTGCACTCCAAAAGGTGAGAATCAAATCCTGTACTTTGTATGAGTGAGTAAACACCTTGACAGTTACACATCACCCTTAAATGAAAAGATAAAGTACAGACTGAGAACATGGTATATTTTAAGTTACACTGCAAATGCATTGAAAAATATAGTTTCAATATTTACTTAAAAGCATCTCTTTGAAACAGACCGTAATTGTAAACAGAATAGTAATTCATACTGTACTGAGTTAGTTCAGACAGCACATTCTGTGTATTTATATATATATATATATATATATATATATATATATATATATATATATATATACATATATAGATAGATATAGATAGATGTAAATAGATATATGACAAGTATCAGAAGCCTGTGAATTTTTGCTGTACAAGATTGTTAAATTCCAGTCAGTTTAAACTGTCTAGTAAAAAGAAATGATAGGCGTGTCCAAGATGACCTAGCCATGGTGTCCTGCAGCACACAAGGATATTCTCTTATATCACAGCTAAAGTTTACATAGCAAAAAGGAATGTTGGTTTATAAGTAGGTATGCTGAGTAGAAATATTAAGGAGGAAAAGGAGGTAAATACACAGTTGTGGTATATTGTATTAGGTAGAATAAATGTTAAAGCCTATAAAGATGGCCCAGCTTTGATTATTATCACTTAGGACTTTCTAAGTATTTTAGTGTAGCAAATGCATTTTTGTATTATTGACACGGGCGATATTAAGCATATCAGTTAATCAGGAAATGGCTGAAAGATTTTCTGCAAATAAGTTTGTTTGAAAAGAGCATAGCTTGTTTTCTTTCCAGCAATGGTATACAATCACACAGCAACAAGCCATGATTGCACAGAATTGAAGCTGTGTTTGTAGCTTAACATTTTCCAAAGCTACATCAGGCAGTGAGTGCTGAAGGTTGAAGCTGTAAGCTATACTTTCTATGATACAGGGTTTGATTCCTTCAGACCTCCTTTGCCTACTATGTGACCTTAAGCGAGTCACTTAACCAGACATGGCCTTTGGTCACCCCTGAAAACTATATCTCTTACAGTAAAACTGAAACTATTTGGATCAAAGGCCCAAATATAAGTGCAGTTTTGCTCTCATAAATGTAGAAAGTGGCTAGAATAACATGATTTGTGTCACCGTGAATTTTCTAAAGAAGTGACGTCTGAAATTCAAATATATGTCATTTAGTGACTTCACTCATCAGTGATTTACTAGAAAATTGCAGATTTTATGAGGAGCAGACCAAATATCTAAAGTAAAAATGTGGGCATTCTGGGAAAAATCTGACAGTTGAAATGTATCTGAAAAGGAATTGTGTGCCCAGTGGGCCTAACTGGAACTTTTCAATGACTTGCAATGACATCTGTGATAGTTCTGCTTAACAGAATGGTGCTTGTTTCTAACTGACAGATCACCTTGTCATAGCAAGACAGTGCTTTTATTAACATGCTGTTATAAACAGTGTCAAATGCCTTTGGCAGATCTAAAAAGAGTACCCAAGTTCCTTTTTAATTTAGTTGGTATGAAACCAGGGACATCTAGCAAGGCTGTATTAGTTCCATGTCTAAGTCTGAATCCATGTTGTGACTCAGAAATTTGATTACTGTTGAACAGATGTTTGGGAGGGTGGGAATAAACACAATCCCTGGGATTCATTAACACCTACACCTAGGCATACACTAAGTGTACACTGTTCTGAGTGAACAGACAACACAAGCATAACTCACACATTCTTTCGTCTAATTTTCGTTTTCTTACTGATTTTCTTTGCAGCCTTAAATATTGATGGGGACTCATAAAGTTTACCCTAAAGAGCAAACCACCTGTACACTTAGTGTAATCTTTTCAAGTGACTAGAAAGGTTAAAAAAATGATAGGGATGTTCTTGAATACAGATTTTATATACTCATTGTAGGTGTTAACAAATTATGGTATAGTATTCCTGATAAGTGGAACAGCAATTCAATAAACCATTTTTTGTCTAAGATCGAAGACCTCTGATATGCATGGTTAAAATGTATCTTTTTCCTGAAAGATGGAACAAGACCTTCCTTGCTGGAATAATTAATGTTGTTGGTTTTGGGCTTTTCCTGGTTAGGGGTCACCACAGCGGAACTCCGGTCTGCTAATGATTGGCAGTAGATTTTTATGGTGTCAAGTTGCCAGCCCAATGCCCAACCTTCAGCAAAGGCACACCCATTCACACATGTCTTTTAGAGGCCACTCGACCACAGGGAGGAAATGCAGACTCCACACAGAAGGTACTCCAGCCGAGAATCGAACAGGAGAACCTCTTTCTGTGAGGCAACAACACTACTGCTGTACCACCACGGCTTACCCTTGGTGGAATAATTAATAAATATAAATAATGAGGAAGCAGTGGCATGAATGCCAGTCTGGGTTTTAGGTTTAAAATCTGTTTATACACAACACAAGGTTATGATTGCAACAGTTTGAAAAGAAAATGCTGTGGTAGAAGGCATTGTTTACATTTGTTCATAGCTTGTCTGACAGAGTCTACAAAATGAGTATTAAAGTAGCTTTATATTAGAATGGTCTTTAGTTAGGGAGCATGGAAGATATACTTTTATGGTCTAGATTTAGAAGTTTATCAGGACATTTCCAGAAATACTGGGAGTTTATTTTTCAGTATTTCATGCTGTCAGATGATATGACTTTTCTGGTAATATTTTGACCAAAAGTGTTCCCTCTGCAGCCTAGGGCAGATGCTTTAGTCTGACTTTCCATATATAAAGGGACAATGCTGTGTAGAATATTTAGATGATTGCATGAAGGTAGTGTAGGGCTTTATCAGCAGGTAGTTTATGAAGTGGAGTCCAGTCAGTAGTGTTCAGGACTAGAACAAAAGTGTCAAACTCAGTGTTAATTTAGGGCATTGCACACACAAATATATTTGCGTAGCTCTCAGAATGTTTTGGCAATACCATAGTTTGGCACCCATTGCCACTGTAACACTCTGGCATACTCTGGCAGGATTTTTGGCCAATTCCATTTGTAATGGGGGGGGGGGCTACTACCCCCTTAACAACCCACTGTCCATTGTAATAAAAAACGATAGTCTGTACATCATTCTTATTACTGCAGTAGCGTTTCTCCTGCCTAGAATACAACTGTCCAGTTTCTCCAAGTTCTGGCTTCCTCCCACACTTTCAGTCTGATAGCTGACTGGACAGCTCAGAGTAAGGAAATCAACAGTCAGACTGAAGAAAACTTCAATATTTTCTTGCTGCCTTGAAAGGAAGCATCTTTGAGGTGCTACAAAAGCAGCAAATAGCCTTGAAGCTTAATTTCTGGCAGATAGGTTCCCACAGGAGGTCCTTTTCACACAGAAATTGTTGTCCTTTTAAGAAAATTATATATATTTTATTTTGTGACTAAAGGCAGTACTTTCCGTTAAGAAACCTGATATTTTTTCAAGCAATCATAAGTTTTCTGTCAGGGACCTCTATTTTTAGTTAAGAGTTTATTTTGTGATTTAGGGGCTATTTTTGTGGTAAAAGTGTATTGTTTATGTAAACGTTTGTTTTTTTTCCTGAGGATTGAAGGATCAGGAAGTATTTTAAATGGGCAGAAAATATTTTGAATGCATTTAGTACTTGTGCACAGTTTGTGACTACTTACTTGTTATCTTTGCTGTCAGTGTACATTGTTCACAATCACTTTATTTCTAACAGGGATTTTACTGTTTTTTTCTGTCAGTTTTACAGAAAAGGTACGGAGGGGGTAAATGTAAGAGTGTGCGTGTGTGTGTGTGTGTGTGTGTGTGTGTGTGTGTGTGTGTGTGTGTGTGTGTGTGTGTGTGTGTGTGTGTGTGTGTGCATGTATGCGTGTGCGTCTGTGTGCTGCCTGTGATGACTTAACTTCCAACTGACTCATAACAGTGGCTTTCAGTCCATATCCCCAGCAGCAGCATGGACATTTATCGCAGTCCAGCTGGTTCTTCTCTCATTGAACTTAAAAAAGAAAAAACACAATAAAGAACCCTTGTCACCACTTTGGACCCAGTCCGTGCCACAGCCATTAGTGAGTGAACCTGTAGGGTCATCTGCTGTTCCACAGACCACTTATCTTCTTCTTCTCTGGGTTCCCCTGGTGTAGTCCTTTCAGTCATCCTGGACTGGGGTTCAGGCACATCCTCTTTGGGTATTCCACTGCCTGTTATGGGCATAGGAGAATCATCTTCTTTGGTTCAGGGAGACGTTCTACAGAAAGGTTCACAGAGCAATCAGGAAAACCTTTTGATGGGACTGAACTGCCATCTCCTAATTGGTCTTCAGTCACAGTGTTACCTCCAAAGAAAAAAACAGAAAGTTAGACATTGTTTATCTGAGGACACAGTGTCCACCAGAAAAGATGATTTTCTTACTTTAGCAAGGCAATTATTATAGGCTGTTAATCCTGGTTCTCAGAAACCATTGCCTGAGAGCAATGTCACTAAAGAAATTCCTGGGAAAAATATGTCAGAAGATTCTGAAATAAACCGAGACATGGTTTCTTCTCCTGGAGATTCAAAGCCCATAACTTGGATTTAAAGGAAGCTTGTTGCTTTCTACCTCCTTTGGAGGAATTTTCATTCTCAGAGACTGTTAACAGGATGAATGGGGTATTTTTGTGGGAGCAGGTGGATGTTCCCTCTGAACTGAGGAGTCATTACGATGTTACACATGGATATAGCTCATTCTACTTTCATCCCTCCCATGTTTCCAGACTTGGAGGATATATTTAATGAAGTCTGTAATAATCCTGATTCTTAACCTTCACTCTCCCAAAAGGCAGATTTACTGTATAAAGTACCTCAAATTAACATTTTGTTTTCACATCTTTGATTTGATCCACCTGCAATATCTACCTCTTCACCAGTTGGCAACAGATTATCTTTACTACCAGTCCCTCTCCAGTGGTCTAAGAAGGCAAGGTGATGGACAGATTTACTAAGATAATTTTGTCTTCTTCCACATAAGGTTATGAAATTCTCATCTACCAAGCACACACATGGACTGTATTCTGTTTTCTGCAGTTTGAGGCAGCACTCTACATCAGTTTTTTTTCCAGGGGATAGCTGCTTTCTTAATGCTATTGTTTCTAATATTCCCAAATATCTAAACACACTTTGAAGAGTGTGTATGATTGTGCATATATTTCACCCTGGGCAAGAGCTATGCTACAGTTTTGAGCAGTTATGCCTGAGTGCATAATCAAAAGTTTGCTGATGAAGTACGGTCTTAAATTTTAAATTCCACATTATATAATTAGATAAGGAGGTTTTCCTTGGCCCTTCTGCTGCTTAGATCCTCTAAGAATTTGATGAAACAGGGTTGTTCATTTAAGGAGTGCCTTTGATTTTCCAAACTTTGCTTTAGAAGCTCCTAAATCAAATTTTCCTTTAAAAAATAAAGAAAGCAATCCCTGCCAATGCAAGGTAAGCAGGGAACAGAAAAGTAATGGCAAGAGGGGGGCAAAACACGAAACATAAAGGGGGCAGTCTAATTATGCAGAATGACCATGTCAGCATTCTATACACCATAACATCACCTTCTGCTGCTGGCTCTCAAAATCTGTCCCACAAGCTGGCTATTTATATTCACTCTTTGGCAAAAGGTTGTTTTAGACCCTTGGGTGCTAACAGTGGTTCAGAGGGATACAGTTGTCACTGGATACAAACACCTCCTTTCAGGGGAATACCTTCCCATTCACTGAACTGAAAAGAGTTTTTCCACACTTAGGTTCTTCATCACTAACTCATGTTAGATGTCATAGAACCAGTACCTTAATGTCAAAGGAGAAAAGGCTTCTATTTATAGAATGATGTTCATTAGTCATATTGTCTCAGTGGCACATGCATTCATTGCCTGCAGGGCCACCCCACACTTGCAGCATTTTAGAGCTCAGAATACCCATCCCTGACTCACTGTGATAGGGGATTGACTATGCCCCTCCCATCAGGGGAAGCCTGATCCCTGACACAGAGAGTCAGTTATCCAGTGTTTTGAGTCAGCAGCAGGACTCACAGAGTTGAAAAGAACAAACTTAACCTAACCATGCCTCATCCTGCAATTTGTGAATCTGTAGTTCATAGTTTCATAGGTTCATAAGTCTATACTGGACTATAGACCATAAGGGACGTTATAAGCCTTACCATGCAACCCAAATATAACTGACAAATTTGATTTATTTAGGCAGTGATTTACTGACTGCCTGTGTCTATCAGAGACATAGTTGCCAGACCAGTGATGAATTTCTGATTACATGTTCTTTGGTCCAAGTTGTGCATAAATAGGGCTAGGGAGAAAGTTTGCTTCACATGGATGGGGAGCCTGTTCCAGAGAATGGGAATTCTCTGAGAAACATATCTGTCTCTTCAACATGTCCAATGTATGTTGCAAGCAAAATTTAGGTCTTTTGATTTATTAGTTCTGATTCTGTTTGTTTATTGGAAGTGCAAATGTTTAATCAAAATAGGGCCCAGGGATGCTTTGAACTGTAGGCAAAGATTACTTCTCAGTAAACTGTATGATATAGTGTAACAAGTCAGAGCCCGAGGCAATCAGCATAGGAAATTTTGTTTACTCCCTGTATTCATTTTGTAAGGAACATTTGTGGACATTCAAGATGCTGCATGTGTCTGGACAGGTACATACCAAACAGGACATTATACTCTGTTATGGGTCTATTGAGGGCCAAGTATAGAAGTAAGACGACATCTCTGGACCTATATGCCATGCCCTTACTTATAAATTGTGCAACATAGTAGGATTTTCTTACTACCTTGGACACATATTTCTGAAGGCTAGGTTACTATTTACATGAGTTTCCAAATTCCTGACTAGTAAATTGATTTTTATGGGTATTTATTGATGACATAGTTACCAGGTGTGCTGACCAAACGGTACTATAATGCATTTATTAGCTTTGAGTTTTAAGGCATTGGCACCAACTGTTTGTCCATGTTAGACCCTCCTGAAGGGTGTTCTCATTCATGGGGGACTTCAATGACTGCTCCCAGTTTGTAATAGTCTGCAAACTTTGTCAGCCAGAGGCCTTTGACATTGGCTTTGACATCTGAGAAGTAGGTATCAAAGAGGAGTGGACTCCACACAGAGATCAGTGGGACTCCACTGGTGACCAGCCTCTTTGTAAAGGTCGTCTCACTAATCCTAACCTCTTGGGTCTCATCTGTGAGCCAGATAGCTTTCTAGCATGCTATAAAGGGGTTTATGTCTAGTTGCATATGTTTGTTGACAATGTCTGAACAGGATATTCTATCAAATACTTTAGTCAGATCTAGGTAGGCAACATGCACCACTTTCCCCTTCATCTGTTGCCTTGGTGACCTTTTCAAAGCAGTCTACTAGGTTCAGTAAGCATGGCCTTCCTTTGACAAAGCCAAACTGGGATGGATCCAGTGTCTGGATGTCTCCTATGTCCTTGCTGATAATTTCCATGATAATTCTTTCCAAGGTTTGCATCTTAGATTATTCAGATTAATTTGTCTGTAGTTTCCAGGGTCTATTGAAGGTTCTTCCTTATGAAAGGGGATGACCATCACAGTCCTCCATTCTCATGGCACAAAATCTGTTTTTAGATTACAGTTAAATAGTGACTCTCGGATCCTGATAAACCATAGTTTAGACTGTTCAGGAGGCATCTTGGGATGTTATTGGGGCCTATTGAAACTGTGTTCTTGTCTTTAGCAAGTACAGCCAGTACATGCTCCCTGGTTATAGTTGGAAGGGTTATGTTTCAAGGTATTTCTTTGTGGTGATACTAAAGACGGAATTGAATTTGTCCACTAACAGGTTTACTATAGCACAAGGCTTGAAGAATATGACATCATTAACCACCAGTTCAGCACACTGATGTGTGCTATCCTTGAGGTTTCTTACATACTGTAGCTGAAGAAGGCCTTATGGTTATTTTTCACCTGGTAGACTAACTTATCCTCAAAGTTGGCTTTGTTTGACCTAATTAACCCTCTTAGTTGTCTATTTAGTTTAATGAGAGAACATTTACATTTATAGGAATTACCCTTCTTGGTTTTTGGCATTTATTCCTCTTTTGTTGTAAATCCTGTTTAATTTGGGATGCCACCAGGGCTGTTTGTTTCTGGGGGTAGTTCTGGGCTTTCTTCTGGTGAGTTCAGCAGCCTCTATACAGTCATTGACATGGCTGTACAAAGTTTAAGAGAGCAATTCAGTACAGGCTGCTGAGTTCATAGGTTCATAGGTAGGCACTAGGCTATCGGCCCTGGGGCCTATACAAGCCCAGCCAAAAAGGTATCCTGGCTTTTGCCACCCAAGAAAATTATTTTCCTGTGCCACTGTCGAGCAGAGCCACAGAGCTGATCCCCAGGGTGAATTTCCTACTTCCCATCCAATCATCAAGATATTTCTTGAAGAGTGCTAATGAGAACCTTTGTTTGATATAGATAGGTAGTTTATTCCAGAGTATGGGAAGTCTCTGGGACAGGAATCTTTCCCTCTGGCATGTTCTGTTTATTGTGGTGACAAGGTTTAGGTCCCTAGAGTGTGTAGCTCAGAGGGATTGGGATTTCTTTAAGTGGAGCATGTCCAACAGCTCCGGGTTTGACATAGCTTTGTATGTTAGGCAGAAATCACCTCTGAGTAGGCGATATGCGACGGAGTAAAGCTTGAGTTTTTTGAGACGGTCTGCTTAGGGCATCTGTTTGAGGCTGGTAATCCTCTTTGTGAGGTATTTCTGCAGCCTTTCCAGTTGTTGTAGATGTCTTGTGAGGTACATACCAAAAGGGGCATTGTACTCTATAATGGGTCTAATGATTGATGAGTAGAGGGGAACAATGACCTCTTTTTTCCTGGATGAGAAACCTTTTGTGATGAGGTGTGCCATGTAGAAGGATTTCCTGACTACTGTGGCGATGTAATTACCAAAGGAGAGACTACTGTCCACCTGTGTCCCAAGGTCTCTTATCACACTTTTGGTGTTAAGTATATTACCGCCTATGTTGTAGTTCATGGGTACAGAGGTTTTACCAAAGGGGATGACAATGCACTTTTTCGCATTGAGCTTGAGGCCTTTGACACCAGGCATCTGTCTCAGTGAGGCCCTTTTGCAGGATGTCCACATCGCTAGGAGTTTCAATTATGGCTCCTAGTTTGCAGTCATCTGCGAACTGCATTAGCCAAAAACCTTCTGTGTTAGCCTGTACTTCAGAGAAGTAGATACCAAACAGGAGAGGACCCAGGACTGAACCCTGTGGTACTCCACTTGTCACTGGTCTGAAGTCGGATTTGGAGTCTGCAACTTTCACAGTGTGGGTTCTGTCAGTGCGCCAGTTGGCAACCTATCTTGTGACATAGGGATTTATACCTAGTTTAGTGAGTTTATCTATAATTCCAGAGTGGGGGATGGTGTCAAAAGCCTTGGCAAGATCTAGATAGGCTGTGTGAACCACCTTACCATTCTCTACAGCTTTGGTGACTGCTTCAAAGAAGTCTATCAGGTTTAGGAGACATGATCTGCCTTTTACAAACCTGAACTGGGTGGGATCCAGAGTTTGAAGTTTACCAATGTCTTTGTTTATAAGTTCCATGATGATACGTTCCATAGCCTTGCAGACCAGGCTCATCAGGCTAATGGGGTGGTAGTTCCCGGGGTCCGTGGTAGCTCCCCCCTTGTGGAGTGGGATAACCATTGCTGTGCACCATTTAGCAGGCACAAAGCCTGAGGTGAGGCTATGATTGAACATGGTACTTAGGTGGGGTGCCAGTTCATTCTGTAGTTCATGTAGAACGCAGCCTGGGATGTTGTCTGGTCCCATGGATACTGTTTTCTTGGCTTTGGAGAGTGTGGTTTTTACCTGTGCAGCCATGATTACAGGAACTTTGCATTCTTCCGGTATAGAGATGGGCTCTTTAGGGGGTGAGAGGGGGGTAAAGTTAGCACTGAACCTATCTGCCAGAATGTTGGCAATATCAGTTGAGTCTGTATATTTAGTGTCATTGTGCTGTAACTCAGAGCAGATCTGAGTGTTGCCATTGAGATTCTTGACATAGCTATAGAATGCTTTGTGGTTGTCTTTAGAATCAGTGGCAATTTTGTTTTTGTAACTAGCTTCGGAGGATTTTATCAGGGATCGCAGCTTCTTACTGAGGCTGACCAGGGAGCTCCTCGACTCGTGGGATTTTACTCTCTTTTGCAAGAGTTTCTTCCTTCTGTTGTACAGTTTGTTTATGGCAGAGGACCACCAGATTGGCTTTTTTTTTTTGGAGGATAGCATCTTGGTTCTGTTTGGGATAGCACGATCCATGCACTCATGTAAGTGCTTATAAAGTGCAATTGTGTAGGATTCAGTAGTCGTAACTGTATTGTCCATCTGCATGGGTGTCATGAAGTTCACCACTTCTGTCTTAAGAAGCATGAAGTTGGCTTTGGAGACATTTTTTACCATGGTTTCCTTAATGGGGGGTGGAGGCAGGATGTGGATATCTAGGGTAATTAGCTTATGGTCGGATCGGACCAATGAGGCATTGACTTCAGGTGTGGATCACCGGTCACTTATATTGGTAATGACTAGATCTAGGATATTGTTGCCCCTGGTGGGGGTGTGGATAAGTTGATCCAGGGCATTGGAGTTTATGAATTCCAGAAAGCGTTGAGTGAAGGAGTTGGTACATGAGTAGTTTTCCCAGTTAATGGTGGGGTAGTTGAAATCGCCCATTATTAGGGTGTTTGTTTGAACCCTAATATTTTCCAGTACATCAAGAAAAGAGGAGTGGGAATCCTGGGGCATGGTGGGTGATCTGTAGCAAGTTACAATTTGGATTGCAGTTTTGCCTAGGAGTTAGTTGCACTTGGATAACCTCGGCTGTATTATGCTGAGTAACTAGCCTGGAAGTGTGGATATCCTTAATGAAGATGGACACACCTCCGCCTTTGGTGTTCCGGTCCAAGTTACATGGCCAAAAAGTGTGGTATGAGTTATAGCCAGGCAGTGCATAGGGTGCTCTCTGGAGCCTTGAACCAGGTCTCAGTCACTGCACAGATATCAATGTTCTCCATTTTAAGGAGTGCCTCGAGTGAGTGCATTTTGAGATTTAGACTTCTAGCATTGAGTAGCAGCACCCTCAGTTTTTGCTTGCCTGCTCCTGTTGCAGTGGTGAATTTGTCATTTGAACCTTGCCTAAAAAAAGGCACTACAGGGGTGGCAAGAACCTTAGCCAGTATCTGGAATCACAGGGGTGACAGGTGCAGGCCATCTCTGGCAAAGCATCATGGTCTGTCGACCATGTCATCCCAGGCAGACAGATACTGGATCCCTTTAGAATGGCACCAGAAACTTATCCAATTGTTGAAGTTGATCATTTTGTCCTTGTACTGCAGCATCATTCTGGGTGATGGCAGAATGCTACTCAGGGCTAGGGTCATACCTGCCTGGGCTACAAGATCAGAGAGCTCTTCCATGTCTCTTTTCATGTAGTCCAGGGAGGTACGTCTCAGGTCATTCACACCAACATGGACAATGACAGAGTCATATTTGTACTTGTTGTGGAGTGACCTGAGTGCATGGGTTATGTGGCGGATCCTGGCACCCGACAGGCAGCTGACAGTAATCTTCTCCTTGTTTAGCCTGGTGAGTGGGACATCAGCGTGCCTGACTATAGAGTCACCTATGACTAGTGTGTTGGGTATGTTGTTTTGCCTTATTGGCTGTGGTTGAGTGGCACACTGAGTCTATGGGCTATGTGTCATTTGTGTTGTGTTGGGGGGTGGAGGTTGCTTACATTTCTGTTTTGGAGGTCTCTGTTGCTTGAGCAGGTTATTACTGAGCGCCTCTGTGAATGTTTTTGTGTTTCTATTTGTGGATTTTGGTGGTGTAGATTTAGTGAGACTATGTGATGAGTGTGGTGTGGTGCAAGTGTTTACCTTCTCCTCTTGACTGTCAAGTTCAGTCTTGATTGGAGAGAGCTTTACCACCAGTTTGGCTAGATAAGTGCATCTGTCACAGGTTGCAGTGTTGGGTAGTAGGAGGAGAGGGTTGTCTGTGTATATGAGGCAATTTCTACATTGCCCCAAGATGCCCAGATTCATCAGATAGACAGGAGAGAACACTGGGAGCTGACCCTGGGACATGCCTGAATAAAAAACTATTTTCCTCCAGATAAGTGAGGAAAGTGAGTACAAGAGCTGTTTTTCTCTAAGCAAGTGAGGAAAGTAAGTACCAAAACTGTTTTCCCTCTAGGTAATGAGGAAGATTGAGTGCTGTAGTAATTAGTAGGTTATTTAGTGCTTACAAGTTCTGAACAAGTGCTGATAACAAATAAGCAAATTCAAGTGCTAAAACTAAGAAACTGTATCTGGACTAAACTAGTTACAGGAACGGGGGAAACAAGTGCAAATGCGGGCTTTTAAATCAGAAAGTTGAGAGAGATGGAAAAACTGCCCAAATGGCCAATAACTACAATTTCTGGGCCAGAACCACTCCTTATGTGGTAGATAGGTTACCTAGTGCTTAGCACTCCCACTAATAAGCTAGAAGGCTTCCCTCCAACATAGAAAGCTTGGGGGGGGCTCAGAAGCTTACATACAGTCCTGGATACAGCAAATCTGAATCTGGACTACACTAGTTACAGGGAAGTTTATATATATATATAAATATATATATATATATATATATATATATATATATATATATATATATATATATATATATACAGAAAAGTAGCTAAAACAGCAGTCAAAGCAATTCAAATGCAGTGCAAGCTAGCACACTTCAGTATGCAGCAATGTTAGACCAAACAGTTTACAAAATGCAATTAAATTAAAAATGACTAAAAACAATGCAGAAGGAGTCTATTAGGTAGAATGAGGTAAAGAGATGGGACTGGGGTGAGTGTGCCAGATCAAATCTACAGTGGGGGCGGGCAACTGCAAAAACCTCCAAATTTAAACAACACACACAGGAATAGGGAGGGTGGGTATGGAAAAACCAACACCTTCAGCAGAGATCTGAAAAGCTATACAGTGAAGCAAAAATAACAGTGCACAACTATGAAGTCAGCCAGCAATGATATAAAATTAGTCAAAACAACAATTACCAGTACACAGCTCTGAAGTGCCAGAAAAATATACTCAGCTCTGTATATCTCCAGATAGTTTGAAGAGCACTCTTTCAGGGCACAGGAAGGCTCCAGCAATGATATGCAGACTTTTTTACTAAGAGGGTCTAAATTTATGTAAGTAATCCTTGAAATGGTCAGATAACGCACAGGATGTAAAACCAGTTATACCAACTGAAGACACAGAGAAATAGGGGGAGGAGGGAAAAACACCTTCAACAGAGACCTGAAAAACTATACAGTGAAGCAAAAATAACAGTGCACAACTCTGAAGTCAGCCAGCAATGATATACAATTAGTCAAACAACAATTACCAGTACATAACTTTGAAGTAGCAGAAAAATATACTCATCTCTGTATATCTCCAGATAGTTTAAAGAGCACTCTTTCTGGGCGCAGGAATGCTCCAGCAATGATATGCAGATGTTTTTACTAAGAGGGTCTAACTTTATGCAAGTAATCCTTGAGATGGTAAGATAACACACAGGATGTAAAACCAGTTATACCAACTGAAGACACAGAGAAATAGGGGGAGGAGGGAAAAACACCTTCAACAGAGACCTGAAAAACTATACAGTGAAGCAAAAATAACAGTGCACAACTCTGGAGTCAGCCAGCAATGATATAAAATTAGTTAAACAACAATTACCAGTACACAACTCTGAAGTGCCAGAAAAATATACTCAGCTCTGTATATCTCCAGATAGTTTGAAGAGCACTCTTTCAGGACACAGGAAGGCTCCAGCAAGGATATACAGACTTTTTTACTAAGAGGGTCTTGGAGTTTGGAGGGACATTGAATTTTGACAAACCATAATTTGATGAAAGGTAGTTTGCCCTGGAATAATTCCTAACTGTTATTGGTTTTACTATAGTTACAGAGTTTATTTTGATTTAGAAGGAGACAGCTTTATGGTTGGGCCTTGCCAAGAAAGACGAGACATTGAGGGTGGTGTAGAGTTCTCCCATATTTGTGAATACAAGGAGCCTGTAGTTGGAAGTCAAGGGTGTTTGTATTTATCAAGTCGGGAATCTCTGTGCCTATAGATTTGAGACTGTGTAGAATTCCCAGTCTATACAGGGATAATTAAAATCTCTCATGAGTAGGGTGATAGGTTGGATAGTAAGTTTCTCCAGTAGGTCCAAGTTTGCATTGTGAGCTTCTTGGTACATGGAGGAGGACCTATAGCTGGCTAGGATATGGTATGGGATTTTGTCATTTGTGATCTGCATGTACAGGAACTCCAGCATATCATTCTGCTTGATCAACCTACAGGTATGCTTATTACTGATCTATATCAAAACATCTCCATCTTTAGCCCTTGTCTGTGCAGCTACTGGTCTAAAACTGTGCAAGGTACTGAAACTTTTTACTTCCGGGGTACTCTCTGATGCTTAAAACCATTTCTTGTTAATTGCCCAATACCTATATTTTCTGTGAGGAAGGCTTGGAGGGAGACTAGTTTTTGATATGTAGGCTCCTGACATGGAGCAGTAGCACCTTGAGGTTTAATCGAGTTGATTTTGCTATGTCATTAGGTTTGTCAATTTGGCATTGCCTAAAAAAGACATTAAGAGGTAGATAAAGTTTTAGATGGTATGTGAAATCCTGGAGAGGACAGACATCAACCATCCTCTGCAAAGCAATGTGGTGTATTAACTATGTCCTACAATGTTGACAAATATTGACTCTCCTTAGACTGACACCAGAAAGACAGCTAATTATTAAAAGCAATCATCTTTTGCTCATACTGTGGCATCATCCTCGGGGATGATAATACAATGCTCTATGCTAGACTCATACAAGCTTGAGACACATAGTCTGAGAGCTCCATAATGTCTCCCTTTATATAGTCCAGGGAGATATGTCTCAGGTAATTTACACCTGCATTAACTATGATGAAATTGTACTGGTATCTGTATTGTAATGACTTGAGCGGATGTGTGATTAGGTGCATCCTAGCTCCAGATATTTACTCCTTGACAGGGTATGGTTTTATGGACTATTCTACAGGGAATATTTGCTTTATAGGATGGACCTATGGAAAACAATGGGTAGAAAGAGTACAAAACTCATTAACGCCAAGGTGAGGCGGTCTAGAATCTCACTCCTGTAGCAGCCTATGCAGATCTTGCATTCCAGATCATTTTGTTTTGCAAAATAAACTTATAAAAGGTAAAATAAACAAAAGTAAATATTTTGTAAACAATAAACGCTATTAAATTGTACAAATTGCAATGTTATCAGTAAGAAACACTCTTTGCAGTTATAGTCAGTGCATTCATGCTACTTCCATAAATACTACATTTTATAATGCACACAAACCCAAAATTATGGATGTTGCTAAATGTTCGCAAACAATTTGTCATATCTTGGAAACTGTCTAACCAACCAGACATATGTTTTCACATGAAAACAAGAAATTCCTATCTGAGTGCAAGTTTACTGAGCTATTCACAGAAATATGAAAGCATATGCTTTATTGTATAATTAGCAATATAAATAACACTGCATATGTCTCAAGATTTGCAACTTACAGTGCAAATTAAAAAAAAATGTTTTCTTCAACATCATCTAAGATTTTACCTGATGTTTGCAACAATTTGTAAGTCACTTGTTTTTGAAGTATTAAGTACATATGGAAATGTTTATTTTTATAATTAATAACAAACCACTAGCATTATATTCTGTATAGTCTGGTATAAATGGATACTGACAATATATTTTCCTGTCTCCTACCATGGCATATCACACCATACCACACACTAACATGTAGGTCTCCCAGTTATGAAAATATGAACATAAATATGAAAATATGAGTAATAAGCTATTAACAGTTATATTTCTCAGCTGTGGGCCTAGTTGTTTGTTTGTAGAGGCTGTGTGTCTGAGCACATGTTCCAGGCCATCTTAGTTTAGTCAAAGCCATTTTTGCATTATAGTGAGAGGGGAGTGCTTATGGTCATTGGCTGATTGTGGTTATCTGGACTATGGCTTGGAGTAAGCACCTCATTGGTTCTTTCGAGCTTTTTTTAAAATTGCTTCAGGTTTCAACTTTCTGTTACTTAATAAGTTAACTTGTGAGTGTTTCTGCCATTTCACACTGAGCTAATTGGAGGAAGAGCACTGAGCAAACCCTGATCTGCGATATATATCATTAAGTATTCTTTTTTTGCTTAGTTTTACCAGTTATTTATAGCACTTTCATTGTCTGCTGCATACTTTTCTAGCTAGTTTCACTGTGTGTGAGGTATTAACTGGAAATTTTTTACATTTGTTATGCACCTGTTTGGGTTTATTTAGCTCTTTTGTCAAATATTAGTATTGACTTCTTTAGAATACCTGACAGTCTGCAAGACCATCTTTTTATACATCAAACAATTAGTTCATCAATAAAATGTAATTAAGTAATTAAGCATTAAAATACTTAAAGAAATAGACTCCCTTAACTTGTAGATTATTTCTTTCATGATAAGATTTTTTCATTTTTATGTAATATTTTATATCAGTTTTAATTTTGACACCAGTTATTGTTTGTTATATGACACTTGGACTTTTTATTGTACATATTTATTGTCATATAGACACACATATATTATGTTTCATTCTTTCTGCTAGTATTTTTTAGCATTGTATGTATTCATCAGCTGGCATTTTTTATAATTTGGTTTCAGGGTGTATATTCATTATACATATTTTCTGCAGTGGTACTATGAATTGGTCTATCTTATCACATGTATTGCATGTATAGGGAGTAGTACTGTATTTGTTAGTTATGTTTATTCCTCTACTTGTATGTGTTGTTTAACTTTCCTTTGTAATTTCAAGAATTGAGTTGATGCACACAATTTCATTTAGGCTACATGTGTGTCCCTCTAAATGACAATAAAGTTTACTTTGACTTTGACTTTGAATGAGTGAAATAGCTTATACAACTGACAATAGCAGTGAAAGAGGGGAGGGTGTGATTTTGGAAATCAAATTACCATACGGGATGGAGGCCAGAAGCATAGCCTTATAAGACTACAACAGGAAAAGGATGAGAGGGTTAGGAAAAAAATCAAAGACATAGCAGACTAGCTAGAGAATGATCCAATGCAATAAAACTAGTATTAGTACTCTTTCAGAAATGTTAGCTTAATGTCTGAGTTGGGGGGAGGTCAGACACAAAGAACGGGAACAGAAAGGCACTAGAATGTAACTTTAAGCAGATAAATGATAAGCAGAAAATAAAACTATAGGACAAAATTGGAATATAAACTACTGTAAAAGCACTGAAGCACAAATCGTGGAGCCAAAAAAAATATACTTTCACTATTGAATTTTACTACAGTTCAAGGCACCAGACTGTGCAGAAATTTATAAGTAGCGCTGTTTATGAAAAAAATGCAGTAATAAATGACTAAATAAGGGTTAAATCTGGCAGACGTTCATAGTTCTGCTACAACTGTGAATGAAACTATATGAATAAGACCCAGCAGGGTTTAAAACATAAATGGCTAGCTTTTAAAAGTAATTCTACTTGTGGAGCTAGAAGTGCAGTATAACAGAAACAAAATTTTACAACAACTGTAAATTAAGCTACAAGACTAAGGTACCAGAATAAAATAAAAAAAATGCAAACAAACATGGAAAAAAAGCAAAAAAGTAAAAAAAAAAATATATATCAATATATAAGTCAATATAAAAACTTGCTACGCACAGTTCAGGGCTTTCCACACTTCTCCAAGTGGGTGTGGGTATCTCTGTGTTGGATATAGCAAGCTAGCTATTAAGGGATCCAATCAAATAAAGCCAATATTGGCTTCATGTTGAAGTTTATTTTGTACTGTGTTTACAGTTTGCATGACTGTTATATCTGCATGCTGAAAAGAAATGTTATATGAATGATTTTCTTTCTAATATAACTCAGGTTTTGAAACATGCTTTGAGGAATGTCTTGAAAAATGCAGACAGTATTTCTAGAATGCAGCTCCTTCTGTTGTATTGAGAAAGTTTGCTTGGTTACATAACCAGAATTTTTCTGAGGATTTAATAAATGTGATTTTCAATGATCTTTTAAATTCTGAATTTGTTTGGTCCTGTTGCTACCCAGATTCTCAAACAATGATATTATCAAAGTAAACCAATGCATGGGGTATCTAGAATGTTTCATATTCCCAAGTCCTCCCCTAACATGCAACACAACTTCAAACAGCAAAAGAAAGAAAAATCCCAGCCTAACAAGTCAAGATACCAGCAGGAAATGGCAGAAGGATGATACTTCCAAAGCAAATAAAAGGGGTTTCTTTCACAAAACCCCCCCCCCCCAAAAAACAAAACAAACAAAATATAAATATATATATATATATATATATATATATATATATATATATATGTATATATATTTTTTTTTTTCCCCTGTTAAAGAATGACTATGCCAAAACTCAGGGCATCCTATCTCCTCATCCTGTCCTTCCACCCCTTTCCCCTTCCCTCAGGATTTATCTCACCCCAGCAGTCTGGCCACAGATAGTTTCTGATAAGTGATTGATGAGAATAATTCATTGACAATACTCTTGGCATTGTAGAGAAAATTCTCCCAACTTCAGGGGAATTCCCCTGTACCCTCCTGACAGGACATGCCTGTTTCCTCTGAGTCTCCTTCACAAGTTGCAAGCAGGGATTTATAGACCCAAATCCCGCAACACAAATATGAAAAAGATTTTACATCAGAATTTTTATGGTGACCAATAAGGAGCTGTTGTGGACACCAGTGTTAGATCTGGTGTACAAAAACACCTTTCTACAAATACCCAAATTCAAAATACTCACCATGCAAACAGTCCAGTCCTTTCTTCCTGACCACTATTTCATAGTGACTTTACATCTGGAGGATACTTATCATCACATGCCAATGCTCCCAACATCAAGTTGAACCAACAAATGTCCTGTCTCATGCTTTCACTAAGAATTGTCTACCTGGGGTGTATAATGAACACAGAAGTAAAGTGTAGACTTTTTAACAGAAGACAGTCCTGACTGTTAAGATCATTTCCAGGAATTTCTCTCTTGAAGAAGCTACTTCTGCAAGACATTTTCTCAAAATTCTAGGCCTCATGATATCATTGATCCTCAACATACTACAGGCCAGACTCCACATGAGAAAGATTCAATGGTACTTAAAAAAATCATTGAACCTGCATCCTGAAGTTCTAGGTACCAGTGCTGGATTTTTCAAAACAAGAGGTGCAGTGGTGGAGTGATCTGATGTCTCTCAGTCCAGACCTATCCTTCTGCCTCCAGACCCCAGTTCAATCAGTCCAGATGGATTCATCAGACTTTGCATAGGAAACAGTGTACAAAGGAGTTCAAGTGGAAGATGAATGGGGTCTTACAGAAGATACAAAACACATAGAATTGCTAACAGTGATTCAGACCTTAAAAGTACTTTACTGGATATAGTATTCAGGTTCCTTTTTATTGATCACAGATGATACCACAGTCACGTGGTACCTGCACAAATAAGGGGGTACAAGATTATACCTGCTTTCCCAATTCACAATGATGTCCTGGGATCTAGACTAAAGCATTCTTGGACATTTCAGGCCTCATATATATCATCAGAGCAAATTATAGTGCCAGTCAGACTAAGTAGATCTTTGATGGAACCTCATGAGTGGAAACTCAGACAGAGGCCTGCTTGAATTTTGTCTAGATGTGGGGAATACTTCTAATAGATATTTGCCTCATTCCAAAACAGACAGTTGGGAAAATTCAGTTCAAGACATCCTTGCAGCTATGCTTGGAGGACAGAAGCATTCTCATTCATTTGGATGGGAATGTTGTTTTATGCATTTCTACCTTTCCATGGATAACCAAGGTACTTCTGAAGATTCAGAAAGAACTACCAAAGATCTTTGTGGTGACCCCCTTTTGGCCCTGGCAAATTTGTTTCGTCCTTATAATAGAATTGGCCAAGGGTAATTACCCCAATCTGCCTCATACTCTGGATCTGCTCATACAGTGTCAGTAGTGACTAGAGCATCTCCATTTAAAGCAAGTGTTGCTGACAGGCTGAATGATTCTCTCTTGATGACTTTTTGACACTTGTTCCATGAGGATGTGCAGCAGGTATTGAAGAGGGCAAGAAAACCTGCAACTAGAAAATCTTATGTTTACCAGTGGAAGAGGTTTCCTAGATCATGTCTAATGGATATCAGAGGGCCTGGTTTGGTGTCTACCCCTCTGTGGTATGTGTGAATGATGACCATAGTATAGTTGTGTAAGTCCTACTTATCTGTAGATATTTGAATTTCACACTGCCTCAGTGGCAGCACACACCCACCTTGTCATGTTGTTGTTTGACTTTGGTTATTTGTGTTGGTGTTTTATGGCTGCAAATTTGTTGGTTTCAGGCAATTCATACTTCTGGTCCTTACTCCTTCTTGGTTCATCCTACTTATAACTGATTGTCAGTGACAGGGGTCAGTCTTCTCCTAATGGGAGGGGCTTAATCCCCTATCACTGAGAGTCAGATGTGGGGATTCTGAACTCTAGAAAGCTGCAGTGTGGGTTAGGTGTGCAGACACAGAAACCATATGCCAGTGAGGCAGTGTAAAATTCGAAAAGCCACAGTTACAAGTAAGAGGGACTTATCTAACTGTATTTTCTGGTGCCAATGAAATAACTTTCTTGGAGACCACCTTTGGATCTTTCCTCTCTCTATTTGTGAAAGTATCAAAGTTCAAAATGCTGAACTTTCAAGCACTGTTATGACTCACACCTCTGCTGAGTGTCATGATAACATTAAATCTAAAAGATAGTTATCATCATCTGGGTCACATTATCAATTCTCTGACTAAATGTCATTCACATATTTCCTTATTTCTATGACTTAATTATCTTTGCAGCGTCTTTTCTCAGGTGTCAAAAGTCCTTAACATGGGCTTCATCTCTTCTTTCAAATATGGCATTCCAGATAAATGTACAAAAATCCTCCTTGACTTTGTCACTCATGATTGTGTTTCTAGGATGCCTTACAGACACTACTCAGCGAAAGGCCTTTCTTATACAGGAAAAGGTGGATTTTTATCTAGAAACTTTCTTGAACTGCTTCAATCAGTTTCAGACTTCTGCAAGACAATATCTCAGGATTCTAGGAATTGTGGTCTATATGATTCTCACGATTTCACTCACCAAGTTACATATGAGAAAAGTTCAATGGTTTGTGGAAAAAAAAAAACGTACAACAACTTTATTCTCTGGAATTTCAGATTTCAGTTTTGGATTTTGTAAGAAAAAAAAAAAAAAAAAGAACCTGCACGGGTGGAGGCAATAAACAAATGGCTCTAAATGCAGGTCTCCCCCTTTTATCCTCAGATCTCCAGTCAGTCAGAAATTATAGACCTTAAATTTTGCTTGTGGAGCAGTTTCTGTGGTGGGAAAGGTACAAGGCCAGTGGAATTCCTCAGACAGACTTAAAGCACATAAGTGTCAAGGAGATATTGGTTGTGATCCATGCCTTAAAATCTCTTCATCATCTATAGACCCAGGACCTCTTCAGTGATTATGGATGACACTACAGTGATGTCGTACATAAACAATTGGGGGTGGCACCAGGTCATACCTTCTTTGCAGACTGGTTATGGTGGCTTGGGAGTTTGCTCTGTAGAATTCCTTAAACGTCCAAGCATTTTTCATTCTGTCAGAACAAAATTTAGTAGCAGGCAAGTTAAGCAGGACCAGGGCAGACCGTCACAAATAGAAATGGAATGGTGGGAGTTGGGGCTTTCAGGAGTTGATCCAGCTGTAGGAAACACCTCAGAAAGATCTGTTTGCCTCCTTTCAAAACAGGCAAATGAACAAGTTCTGCTCCAGGGATCCTTGCAGGCAAACATAGAAAATAGATGCATTTTCATTCTCAGGCTTAAAATGTTCCTTTATGCATTGCCACCCTTTCCACTGATACCCAGGGTAATGCTGAAGATTCAGAATGGCTGCCAAAAATCACTGTGGTGATTCCCTTTTGGCTCAGGCAACATTGGTTGTCCCACTTTATGGACTTGGCCAAGGGCAATTACTACAAGCTTCCTAACAAAATGGACCTACTCAAACAAGACGGTGGGAATTTGATACACCCCAGTCTCAAACAACTTCAGTTAGCTGCTTGGATGATTCAATTTTGATCTTTTTTAGGCACCTCTTTCATGAGGACATGCAGCATGTACCAAAGGAGCCACAAATACCTGCTTCTAGGAAGTCTTCCATTGGCAAGTGCCAAAAAAACATTCTATTTGTTGCTAGCCAATAAACAGAGTCATATCAGGGTTTTGAAATATTTGTGAGTTACTTTTCTATATCCTGTCTTACTCCTCTATCAAGGTATGGCTTGTGGCCATTTCATCATGTCTGCCCATGAATTTTCACATTTCTTCACTGTTTTTGGTAAAATAGTTTCTTATGGGGCGTTTGCATAATAGGCCTCCTAGGAAATGGGTGGCCCTTTTCTGCAATCTTAACTTTGTGCTAGAAAAGTCATCTATGTCTTCCTTTGATCCAGTTCATCAGGCTAATTTAAGGTTGAGTACTTGGAAGACTGTTGTTATTGCTCTGAAGTCTACAAACCTCATGCAAGAGGTACCTAAAGGGAATCAAAATTGAATCATCCAGGCAGTTAGTTGAAGTTGTTTGAAATTTGGTGTATCAATCTTCCCCGTCTTGTGTGAGACAGGGTTTTATTAAAAAAAAAACCCTCATTTATGCTGAAAGTGCCATCAATCTCCTAGCATTCTATCCAGAGCCTCTGACCCAGGGAGAAAGGATTCTGCATACTCTGGATATGCAAAGGCAGCTCAGGTACTATCCTGTCAGAATGAAGTACTTTAGATCACCTATTTATTTCTAATGTGGGACTAAGAAAGAACAACCCATTTCAAGACAGATTATTTCAAGATGGTCATCCACAACTATTATCTTTTTGTCATACTCACCATAGTAAATCAGTTTCAGAAAGTGTGAAGGCACATTCATCTATAATGGCATCTTGGCAATTGTGGACTCCAGAAGCATTCTAAGAGGCAGCAACTTGGTCATCTGTACATACCTCTGCAATTTATTGCAAACTGGATTCTTCTTCGGATCCAGGACTTTGCTTTACTAGGAGTCATTCTCCAGAGGCTATTGGATCCTTGCCCTTCCTCCTCCCAAGTTGGATAGGACTTGGTAATCTACCCATATAGCCAAAAACCTACTGCAGCAATGAGGGTGAAGACATTGTCCCGTTGTATATGTTTCACTTACTACAAGAATAGATATTCACATTCTTTAGTGTTGCAGTAGCTGCACTCAGCCACCATCCTCCTATAGATATATACATACATATATATATATATATATATATATATATATATGTGTGTGTGTGTGTGTGTGTGTGTGTGTGTGTGTGTGTGTGTGTTTAGTTAGTTGTTGGGTTATAAACTTATTTGTTACAGTTATATCTTTTAGAGATTCAGAACAAGTGTACTCTTCTCGATGTATCGGTGAGAAATTCCTGAAAATATCTTCACTCTGATGATTTCCTTCCTCTAGGCTGAAAAATAAGCTGTCAGACTGCAGGTGTGGGAGGGAGCTAGTAGTTTGTGAAGCTGGCCGGTTGTTCTTTCCTAGGCAAGATACAACCCATATAGCCAAAAGGCTACTGCAACAGTGAGGAATTCGACCATCTACAGTTAAGGTAACTGCAACTTACACAACTGTACATTTGGAGGATTAAGGGGGAGGTAGCCCTCCTTACAAATGGAATTTCGCAGTCAGAACTAATGGAATAGTCTGTTACTTTCCTATTTTAATAAAATGCCAAAGTGCTCACTTCCTTTACCGTAAAGCTCCCTGACACAGCGCAGGTCCAAAGGTAGCACAGTACTAGAACCATTGATTGTTAAGAAGATTTGATGGCATGCAACAATGTCTTTTTCTTTTCTGGATTTGCAGTTATGCAAGGTCATATATTCTGCATAATCACCCTAGCGCTAAATTGGTCATATTCCTAACGTAGCACAAGGTATCACTTTTATGAGTTTCACTGTTATCCTGTATAGCAGACAAGAGCAAACGGTCACATATTCATTCAGCCATGACTCCAAAAGCAGAAATATTGGAGGGGACTGCTCTCAAGATCAGGAAAGGTAGCCTATACCCTTCTGAGTTGGGAATTGCGGGTTGAAGGCTTACTGAGTCTGTTCTTCTACAAGTGCCGTTCTTCTGGTTTAATCACCTGGGCTGCAAACCATTCCTTTGCTATTATCAGTTTTGGAACAAACCTTAACATTAATATAATAATAAGTTATACTTTTTCTATTCCAGCACTACTGCCTCCCATGTCCATGTTATAGGCTTTCTAAAAATTTCCTCACAACCTTTTGTCACTTACTTTATCTCTGCTGTGCCCTTCTATATTCCCAAAACATATGCAACATTCTTGTGTCCTTCACACCTCATCTCCAGCACTTTACTCCCGTATCGCCTTTTTGCATTTTATTTTATACAGTACCATAAATGTAGTATTCTTGTCTGCTGATCCCATGCACAGGGTCACTTCCTACGATGGTGAGTGTTTTCTCATATCTAGTTCCATTCAATATGTTTTTTTAACTGGAATTTGCTGAGAAGGAATGCTACATGCTTGCACTTTGTTCGTTTGTTTGTGGTTTATCGATATATTTGTTTTTATAGATATTGGCAAAGAGGGTCTATATTAGATCAGCGAACACTTAAACAAGTGAACGCTGATTGATCGACCTTATTTAAGCAAATTTTCAAAATATCGAAGCAACAAAACCCCCAATTTTTTCCAAGGGAAAGAATTCGGTTGTCTGTTTCTGTTGCTTCGGTATTTTCAGTGCTGTGGTGGAAAGTTACGGGTCAGATTCAGGTAAGTGTGCAATTGTGTGGATGTGAGTGTTAGGGTGGGTTAGGTGAGTTAGGGTTAGGGCTCGGGTTAGGTATGTGTGCGATTGTGTGGACGTGAGGGTTAGGGCGGGTTTAGGTGAGTTAGGGTTAGGGAGCGGGTGAGGTGAGTGTGCGATAGTGACGGACCTTAGGGTTAGGGTTTGGGTTAAGGTAAGTGGATAGTTAGTGCTGTGTGCATAGTTTAGTGTAGGGTTAGCTGTCAGATTTTAGGTGTATGTGTGTGGATTTCTGTTTGTTTGGTGTGCTTGTGTTGTGTGTATGTGTTTTGGATCAGCAATTTTTTTCCCTAGGAAAAAAATCGCTGATCTGACAGTTTGAGATTGTAAGCTTTCGCTTACATAAGGTCGATCAATCAGCATTCACTTTTTTAAGTGTTTGCTGATCATATATAGATCTGGCAAAGACCTTTTCCACAACCATATTTCTTTTTTTAGGCAATGCCAAACTGATAAACCTCCCGACTTAACTGAACCTATGAAGGAATATCTGAAGGTGGTACTGCTCAATGCTATAAGTCTTAGCAAGAAACTCCACTCCTTACAAGCCTTCCTCACCATGTGTAGTAACAGAGACATGGTTTAAGGTCACTTGTAAGGTTATAATGCTTTTCACACCATTAGCTACTGCACAGGAGGGAACTGAAGGTGGAAGAGTCTTAGTCTATATTAAAAACAACTTCATATCCAGACTAGTTTAAGTGTATAAATCACTGGACCTCATACATGTGTAATTCACCATAAACAGGGCCTTGTACAATATCTTTGCAATGTTTAGGTCCTCTTTCATATCTGAGGAAACTGCTTTACATGGGGACCTCAACTACCCCACTATATATTGGGAATTCTACACCACTTCTTATGTTCAAGCCCAGTGATTCTTAAACTTCATTAATACCAGCATTCTGGAACAGTTGGTCCATTCTCCTGCCAGGGGTATAAACCCTCTTGACTTTGTACTCAGAAAAAATGAGGGACCAATGTTCTTCACCCAGTGTAATGTCCTCACTTGTCAGATCTGACCATATGGCAGTATTGTTTGAAATAAAAATTAAATCCGGAGACCCAGAGAAACCAAAACCTTTAGGAACTATTCCAAGGCTAACCTCGCTTTACTAAGCAACACTTTGGCTAAATTTTAAGAACCTCCACATCCAGTAAACACCATAGCATATATTGAGTTATTTACAAAATCCCTGTACAGCCATATTGATATCTGTAAAGAGTGAGCTGTACCCATTCATATTAAGAATACAAGCTCAAAAGACAAGCCACCCTGGGGGAATTACAATATCAATCAGTTATACAACAAAAGAAAAAAAAAATTCTTGGCCAACCATAGGAGGAACAAAGCCCAACATACTAAAAGCCCCCTGGTCAATATAAACAGGCAGGGAAGAGGGTTAATTAAACTCCAAAGGCCAAATTTGAAGAATAAAATAGCTTCTCAGTCAAAAGACAACCACAAAGCTTTCTACAGCTATGTCTGTAACCTCAAAGGAAATAAGTAACAATGGGCAGAATGTATTGTAGATGGCAATACCCACACTGAACTGAAGGTCATTGCCAACCTTTTGGCTGACAGGTTCAGCTCAAATTTCTACCCCCACACCCTCAATAGCCCAATGAAATACTGCATACTACAATTCCCCCAAGCATTACTTGGAAAAAGGTCATCAATACACTTTATAGTTGAACAGAAACAAAATGACCACAGCTGAGGAACGAAGATAAATCTCCCAATTTAATGAAACAAATTGGGAGTTTTATCTTCGTTCCTCAGCTGTGGTCATTTTGTTTCTGTTCTACTATTATTTGCTCTGAGGTGAATACCGAGTGTTAATCCAGTCCTAGGACATTTTTTACTCATCAATGCACTTTCCAAGGCAATAAGCACTACATTAGCAGGCCCCAATAACATCCCAGGATGCTTACTAAATAGCATGAAACATGACCTCTCTAGTGCATTTGAAACTCTTTTCAGCTGAAGCCTATAGTCGGATTTTGTCCCCAAGAAATGGAAGTTGGCTACAGTCATTCCCTGCAAAAAGGAGGTCCAACCACTGAACTAGATAATTACAGGCCAATAAGTCTAACCAGCCTCATATGTAAATCCATGGAAAGAATCAACATGGACATGATAAATGAGGGCATATGTAACCTGCAAACACTGGACCCATCACAGTTCTGCTTTGTTAAAGGAAGATCATCCCTATTAAATCTGGTGGACTTTTTGGAGAGGGACACCAGAAGCTATGGATGATGGCAAGACTGTGCACACAGCTTACCTTGACTTGGCCAAGCCTTTTGATGCAATATCCCACTCAGGCATTATAGACACGCTCACTAAATTATGTATAAACCCTTTTATCACCCACTGATAGAACCCAGGAGGTCAAAGCAGGTGAGGCCAACTCCACCAACAGGCCAGTCACTAGCAGGGTCTCCCAATGATCCATACTGGGCCTGCTCCTTTTTGGCATCTATTTATCTAAAGTGGAAGCAAACACTGAAAGTTTATGGCTGACTAAGTTTGCAGATGACTGCAACCTGCTAGTTATCATCAGCTCCCCTTCAGACACTAGCATTCTTCAATAAGGTTTATTTCTGAATAACACATGGTGCCAAAGCCATGGTCTTAAACTCTGTGCATCTTATATATTCATAGATCATTGCCAGGCTAATGGGTCAGGGGCCTTTCTAAGTCTTCCCAAGTTTTCTCAAAAGAATAATGACGTCCTGTATACAAATACAGCACTAAAGGCCAGTCATTTAAAGTTACCTGTGTCCACAAGGGACATGGTGCCAGTCTCGGTGTAAATTTCCTATTCCCCATTCACTGGTCTAGCTTGCATTTAAATTGGGTAATAGACAAACTCAACTTCACATGGATGGGAAGCCTGTTCCACAGGAGGGGCAGTCTCTGGGACATATATCCTGTCACAGAAAAAATTCAGGTACCTAGAAATTGCATTTCTGGTAATGTTTGACTTACGAATATGCAGGAGATTCATAAGTATGGAGTTTGCAGATACCTTGCAATCCAGGAGTTAATCACCACTCAATAATCTGTAGGAGACTGATTAGAGGGAAAGGACTTTAAGACACTCTGTGTATGGCAGGGTTGTTACACCTTGTATTCCCTTTATAATGAACCTTTGAGGTCGCTGTAGTTGCTGCATATGTAGATTCTAAATTTTGATTGCGGTTTACATTCGATTATTTTGTGCCTTTGTGATCATAATTTTAATGGTCAGTCATAAGCAAGATGAAGCCTTGTCAGACAGCTTTGCACCTTTTGTGACTAAGGCAGTGTTTTGTACATGTGTCTTTTGATTTTTAAGTGCTTAAATAAGAGATGTTTTATTATTAACATTTTTAAACGATTGAATAGATGTGAAGAAGTTACCCATTCACAATGATATTGTGGTTCCCTTCAGAATTCTGGAAGACTACAACTTGATAGAAACATTGCTTAAAATTACAGCATCTAAAATATGTGACTATCCAAAGTTAAAAAGCAGATATGTCTAGAGTTAGGAGACTTCATTTTCATTGGTCAAGTAATATTTAGGTGTGACCTTGGAAAATGAAATTGGATACATAAACTGACCTAACACTGGGATGGAGGGTAACTATCACAGATGTGAGGGGAAAACTCTCCTGATAACTGTGCATTATTGCTGAGCCTGTAGATCTTTTAATATGTCTGCAATGAGTCCCATCAATAAATATAATAAATGGTAATTGGTATCATGTGTGCTGTGAGATGTGGAAATGAAGAAAAACAACCTTGGAAGCACCCTATGACATAAATGATCTCCTTGGTGATGGTGACCCAGGTTATTTAGACATGAAGCAGTCTGTACAAAGAGACAGGCTGATAATATACGGTTCTTACACAGTGCCAATAGGGACGGCTCACATATAATCGTCTGTGCATCCTGGGACTCATTTTGGTAACTTTCTGCATAGGCATTGCTTCGCTGTTCTACTTCCACAAATATCTTTGTTAGCAAATAGCTCCCTTCTAGCAAATCTCTGTAAGAAGAAAAAGAACCTTAAAATTTTTTTTTCTAAGTGCTCTCCCCACCCTGCCTGCCATCCATCAAGAACCCCCAATATAGTTCATTCATTCTTTAGTAGTATAGAGTCCCTAGAGCTGAGAGTGTGACTGCCATCCATTAGAAGCAACAACTAGCAGACATCAAGGATTTTGTACTTCCCAACAAAGACAGCATTTTGTGTAACTTGCTAATCCTGTCACTGAGCAGAGGGATAGGCTACCTATATCACTGTGGGACTCACAATACGCTCCATCTGTGATCACACACTCCTGTACACTTAATAGTGAGGACTTTCTCTAGGAGGCAGCTTGGTAAACTGTAAGACTACTTCTGCAATGGCTATGGTAATGCCACTCCTCAGTCAAGGGATGGTAGGTATGTCCATCTTGCTTTATCAACTGCCCAACCCCTCACCCCAGGATGGGCATGATCATCCTCCTCTACCACTGCACTCAACCACATGAACTACTAATCAATTTCAGTTTACTTGGCAGTGTCAGGGTTTATCTCGCTATGCCTTGGGTTAGGCTTAAAAAAGAACCTTGAGATATGATTTGCTGCCTTGAACACATAATGCTAGTAAAGATTAAATTTATTGTTTAGAGAAAAACATTATCATTTTAGCACTCTGTCCCCTATGGCCACTATGAATTTGACAATCCAGGTAATAATGAATCAGAATAAACATGGACTATCATATATTAGACATAACCATGGCCATTTGTAAACAGAGAAAAAAGATAACTGGGTGAACTACATTCCTTCCTGCAGGAATTACGTATGACCTGGCAGGAGGTTCAAGAAGAACATATACACACTTCCTTTAATGGGGTGAGGTTATCATGATTAAATGAGCAGGAAAATGTAGGGTTCATGAAAATGATAGAGGAGAAAGTATAGTACCAAAGTAAGACTCTTTTCAGACATGACCCTGGTTATCTCACAATAGAAAAACAGTCATTTACAACAAAAATAAAACAGATTCAAACAGGGATAATGGTAGAAGCACAGATTACATTGATAATCACAAAAAAAAACTGGTAATAAACACAATGACATGCTAATACTGTAGAAATGCTGATACAAAACAAAAAACACTAGCCACAGTCTGCGACACCAAAAGTAATTTTAGCGTACAGCTCCTTTATTCAATGCTTTTGTCAGCAAGACTTCATCAGAAATAATAAAAACAGTACAGGAATCAACTTAAATACTCTGAACGTAATAAAGCACAAGTGGAAAACATTCAATTAATCAATCAAATGAAATTGACAATTTAGACCAACATCTTTGAAACTCTGAGAGACTAGTATAAACATTAAATAACTGTGCCCTTACTTTTTACATATACCCTAGGGTTCTTTAAAAGACATTTGATATTAATAACGTCATTAAGGCCTGTTTTTTATCTGCCCTTAATTTGATTTGCCATCTAGCCTCTCTCTGCTCTAAATAGTTTTTAAAATCACCCCCTCTCAAACTCAATTTACCCTGTTCTAACACTGAAAGCATTTTTTTTTAAAACCATGACACTCCAGACTATGCCTATATAAAGCATTCTTATTCTCCTTCTTCTTCATACTGTACAAATGTTCTCTGATCCCAGTGTTTAAACTCCTGATAGTCATCCCAATATAAAATTCTAAACATTTGCCACACACAGCTATATAAACCACTCCCCGACTTTTGCAGCAAAAAGTTCCTGGCACTCGAATGGTGTGTGCAATATGGGGAAGTTCAATGTATGGACCTTACAAACTGTACCTACACATGGCACACCCATAAAACGTGTACATGCCATGTGGCTTATTGGTAGTAAATACCTCTGAAGTCACTGGGTCCCTACCTTTCTCTAACAACATTTTTAAGTTGTAATCATTCCTGTACACAAACCTAGGTCTTGCCCCCACCACTTTCAATAGTTCTTGATTCCCCTCAATAATTTTCCAATTTTTCTCAAAGACACTATGGATAATACCCCCATCCAATGTCATTTACATGTCAAAGCACAAGTGCCTCTGCTCTAAATCCATCATGTCCTTCACTTTAAAATTCTCTGTTAATGCTTTCTTTAAAATAGGAGGACACCAAGTCTCTCTCCTATCCCACACATACTTAACTTGCCCTCTCAATAATTCCTCATCATAACTCCTGCTGATAAATAATTTAATAATGTATTCAAATTCATCCGCCAGTGAATGATCCTCACTGGTCATCCAGTTGGCTCTAATGAACTGTCCCTTAGGTATGTTATTTTTTATACATTTAGGGTGCTGACTAGAGTAATGTAAATAACTGTTCATAAATGTTTTCTTCCTATGAATCTTACTCACAAACCTTTTTCCAGTGTCATCCCATTTTAAATTAAAATCCAAAAGATTGATACAAGTTCCAACATCACCAAGTACAAATTAAAAAAAAAAACAGATGCTTCATTCAACTTATTCACTAAGGATTTAACCATGTCAAACCCAACAGCTATAATAAAAAACAGGTTATCAATAAACCTATTGTACAGAACATGGAATTCCTTTCTAAAAGCCTCCAACACTTGGTACTTCCACCATCCCATCACAATATTTGCAAAAGAGGGAGCCACCGGAGACCCCATGGCTATCCCTCTAACTTGTTTGTAATACTGATTATTGAATAAAAAATAATGATTGTCCAAAATAATTTCTAATAAATTACAATACAAATTAATTTATAATCCTTGCATTTGAAAACCTGATCTTCCTCAGAAGCTACAGAATCAGCAAATTGCAGCAAGGCAGATGCATGTATTTAAATGTTGACAGGAATTGAGGAGCTCAGTCCATCTGTATCTGCTCTATCTTTTGCCAAAACAGTGGAAGGAGAGTGGGGAAAGCCAGTTGTGCAATCAGTGGAAAGCATGCATAAGGCCTGAATGCATCCAATTCCAAAAACAGCCAAACTGAAGTTATTCAATAAGAACAAATTACTGAGGGTTCAGATCTGGTAATATCCCTTCTTGAGTAAAATATCACATTGACAGTTATTCTCTCTGCCTACATGTGATACCCAGGGAATATCCTTGTCTTATAGTCATGTTAGAGAAGCTTTCTTGCTGACCCACTATGGGTCAATTTACACAAATATTGGTCTATAACAAAAAAAGTGTACTATCACAGCTCATCTGATGCATAATATTAATCAGGGCTTTATAATATATTCCCACATGGATTCATATTTTGGTCCCAGCATGCAGCTGCCATACTGTCATGATTGTTCTACAATGTCCTAAGGAAAGGAGGCATGAGTAGAGAGGTAGCATTGTGTGTCAAAAGTACTTCAAGATTAGCCATGTTCCCAGCCAGAGTACCACTTCTTCTGACTTTGCAATTAGAGGCAGAACCTAATTGCAGATTTCTCTTTATTTACTATCCGCCCAGCAATGTGGGGACATTCTGTGGGTACTTATTAACTTCTTTATTGTTGGAACAGCCAGACTAGTCAGTTTTAGGTGATTCAGCATTTGAGATGAGTATGACGTAATAGGTTCATAGGTTCATAGGTAGGTACTGGGCTATCTGCCCGAAGGCATATATTAGCCCAGCCACATTGTGCGGTATTCACCGCCCCTTTGGTTAGTTCCCTAGGCCCTTGATCTAGCAGCTAGTACCCTTGGCCCCTATCTAGTAGAGCTGTTGGTATGATCCCTGGTGTGAACTTTCTGTTACCCATCCACTGGTCAAGGTTCCTCTTGAAGAGCGATAGTGAGGGGCTTTGTCTTATGTAGATCGGGACCTTGTTCCATAGCAAGGGAAGTCTTTGTGAAGGGAATCTATCCATCCAGCATGTTCTATTCATTGTTGTGCTGAGGTTTATATCCCTAGAGATCTCGAGTAGATTTGGTTTTGCTAAGATGGAGCATGTTCAACATTTCTGGGTTGGACATCGCTCTGTATGTTAGACAGAGCTCACCTCTGAGAAGGCGGTATGCAAACAGAGAAAAGCCTTAGTTTTTTCAATCGTGCTGCATAGGGCAACTGTTTGAGGCCTTAGTGAGGTACCTCTGTGGTCTCTCCAGCTGCTGGAGATGCCTGGCCAGGTACATTCCAATTGGTGCATTGTACTCAATAATGGGTCTGATGAGGGAAGAGTAGAGGGGCACCACTACATCCTTAGATCTTGATGCAAACCATTTCGTGATCAGGTGGGTCACATAGAAGGATTTTCTAACCACCTTGGCAACATGGTTATCAAAGGAAAGCTGACTATCTACTTGGGTCCCTAGATCCCTTATTACTTCTTTAGATTTCAGGGGGTTACCTCTTATGTGGTAGTTTGCGGGTACTCTGTTTTTTCCAAAGGGGATTACTATGCATTTTTTAGCATTTAGCTTGAGACCATGGCTTTGACACCATGCATCAGTCTCATTAAGGCCCTTCTGGAGGATATCCATGTCGGCCGGAGATTCTATTATAGCACCCAGTTTGCAGTTGTTCGCAAACTTGGTCAGCCACAGTCCTTCAGTGCTTGCCTGTACTTCTGAGAAGTATATGCCAAACAGGAGGGGCCCCAAGACAGAGCCCTGAGGCACACCGCTCATTACTGGTCTGGATTCAGACATAGATCCCGCTACTCTTGCTTTGTGGGATCTGTCTGAGACAAAAACCACTGTTGGCCAGCAGATATGTGAATCAAAGTAAAAAATAAATAAAACACCAACGGATTACACAGAAATCATGACTTTAATGACCAGACTGGTTTCGGCAAAAAATGCCTTCTTCAGTGATACATAGTCAAAAAAGCAAAAGCAATAAGTCATGAATATTTATAAACCCACTCAACCAATAAGAAAATGCACAACCCATAAGGGAAATGGTATATTCCCGCTCCAAAAAATACAATTCATAAATCAAAATAATGAGAATTAAGCTCAACATGATAATATTAATAATAAATTATTATTTATTAAATTAATAAAATATTTTCTTATTGATTATGGACTGGGGGTCTTTGTGGGTTTTATCCTTTGGTATATGTGCTTGCTCTATGAAGGATACTTTATATATCACCACTGCCTGGGCGAATCAAGTATTATAATATTCTGTTCTTTTCAAGGGACACTGTTACATGGGCATTGACTTTGAACATATTGTTTTCAAACGAGCATGTTTTATGAACATTGACCATTTAAAATAATTTTTTTGATCCCATTTGGAGTATATCTATGGTGATGTGGCCTACATTGGTCTCTGCCCTAACAAGTTGATTATTGAACTGATCAGGGCAAATAAACACTGTAACAACTGTTTCCTATTGTAACAAGGACAATACGTTTTTTTGATTAGGGCAAATGATCATTGTAACAACCATTGTGCCAAGGACAAAATTAGTTGTCAGTGTATGCTGTTTACTATTTTTTAGTACAGCTATATTGGAACGATTTATATATATTTCAGCGATTTGTTTACTTCTTGGGGAGGGGTACTTAGGTTGTATCGGCCTCATTGTTTTCAGGGGTTTTGGCATTTACACATGTCTACCCACAGTTTACATTTTGGGTCTTCCTAATACATTATCTGTCCAGTTGGATTCTTGGTAATGGGTGTGGTACAATGGGCGCCCATATTTGTGATGACTAAATCCAATATGTTGTCCCCTCTAGTGGGGACATACCAGTTGTTCAAGGGCATTTGAATTTATAAATTCTATGAACCGCTGGGCATAGGAGTTAGAACTTTGGTAGTTTGCCCAGTCTATACCAGGCTAGTTGAAATCACCCAAAATTATGGTGTTGGGTAGGAATTTATATTTTCCAATGCCTCAAGGAATGCTGAGTGAGCATCTTGTGACATTGTGGGCAATCTATAACAGGCTGCGACTTGAAATGTGGTTTTGCCTGCTGATAGTTGTGCATGGATGATCTCTGGGGCATCATGCTGCGCCACTAACCTGGAGATGTGGGTATTCTTGATGAATACAGATACACCTCCGCCCTTTGTACTGCGATCCGATAACTGAGGCCGGAAGATATGATATGAATTGTAACCTGGTAGTGCTGGGGTGCTCTCTGGAGCCTTGAACCAGGTTTCCGTCACTGCACAAACATCGATTTTCTCCATACTGAGGAGTGCCTCTAGTGCGTGCATTTTGAGGTTGAGACTTCTGGCGTTGAGTAGCATTACCCGCTACCCATAGTTTTTGGTTACCTGTGCTGGTTACAGTGGCTGGTTTGTCCTTTGAGCCTTGCCTAGAAAAGGCACTATGGGGACGGCAAGAGCCTTGGTCATTATTTGAAAGCCTAGGGGTGACAGGTGCAAACCATCTCTGGCGAAACAGTGAGGCTTGTCTATCATGTCATCCCAGGCAGACAGACACTGGATCCCCTTAGAATGACACCAAAAGCTTAGCCAATTGTTGAAATTGATCATTTTGTCTTTGTATTGTGGTATCATTCTAGGTGAAGGTAGTATGCTACTCAAGGTCTGGGTCATACTAGCTTGGGCTACATGATCAGAGAGCTCCTCAATGTCTCTTTTCATGTAGTTCAGGGAGGTACGTCTTAGATCATTCACACCAACATGTACAATGACAGTGTCATACTTATACTTGTTCTGGAGTGACCTAAGTGCCTGTGTTATGTGGCAGATCCTAGCGCCCGACAGGCAGCTGACAGTAACCTTCTTCTTGTTCAGCCTGGTGAGTGGAACATCTGCGTGCCTTACTATAGAGTCTCCTATTACTAGCGTGTTGGGTATGGTGTTTTGCCTTAGGGGCTGTCGTGAGGCACACTGCTGAGGTGAATTATGTGTTTTCTGGCTTGTGTTTGGAGGTGCAGGTTGCTTGCTTGTCTGCTTTGGAGGGCCCTGTTGCTTTTTCAGATTGGTACCTAGTGCCTCCAAATATGTTTTTGTGTATTTATGTGTATGTTTTGCCGGTGCTTGTTTTGTAGATCCATGTGTGACTGGTGGTGTGATGCTAGTGTGTCTCTTCTCCTCTTGACTGTCTGTTACAGTCATGGGTTGTGAGCACTTAGCCTCCAGTCTGGCTGTGTATTTGCATCTCTTACAAGTGTTTGTGTCTACAGGTAAGGGGAGAGGGTTGTCTGTATACATGAGGCAGTTGTGACATTGCCTCAGGATGCCCAATTCCACCAGATGAACTGGAGAGTACACCAGAAGCTGACCTCTGGACATGCTTGGAAAAGTAAATTTCACTTGTCTTGAGGACAATCGAGGGTCTTATGCTGTATTATAATAGTGCTGTCTAGGAGATTTGGAAAATAATAGTGCTGTCTAGGAGATTTGGACAAGTGCTGATTTGGGTTATGCAAGTGCTGCAGTAAGAGCAGTTGATCTGAAGCACTTGAGTTGAGGCTTGCCTAGTTCTAAGGGAAAAATTTGCAGCGCAGACTTTGTGGGGCCAGGAATCGTATATCCTAGCTAACCGGCACTGCCCGACGCTGCTCTGTGTGCAAGACCACGCAAAAAGAGAGTTGCAGGGTTTTAAGAAAGAGAGAGAGATCAAGGAGTTTGGAATTGACCCAAAATGGCCAATAAAGCTACAGTTTCTAGGCAGTAACCACTCCTACAGGGACAGGCAGGCTGCTCAGTGTTAACCACTGCCTCTGGTGAACACAGATACTTCCCTTTAGCCCAAGTAAGCACTGGCCTCCAAGAAACTTACAAACAGTTCAGAACAGCAACTCTGTAACTGAACTTTTTTTTTTTAAATGATAGAAAGTGGGAAAATAGTAAGATTTTTTTTGTTTTGTTTTTGTTTAAGGATAGCAGAGACACACAAGTAGCAAACTAGTCAGAACAGTGCAATAAATGACTTCAACATGTGTGTGCTAGGTCAGAGGCAGGTAAAATGCAATTTTAAGAAAAAACGATTTTAAATTAAGTGCAGCACAAAAATGCAATAAACAGGCTCTAGGTATGTTCTAAATACTGTTTCTAACACAGATGTCAACTTTTGCAAGCAAGAAAATGCCGAAAAGTAGGCGGCAATGCAGTTTTTCTAAGAAATAAATCAGAAGAAAATACTTAAAATCTCAAAAGTGTCTCCTTTCTTCTCTAATGACTTAGGCTAAACACTTCCTTTTAGGTTTAAAGGTTCTAGAGTTTATTAGTGATTGCTAATGGAGAATGTGTTAACATGAATTGGTATTTTAGGCTGGATGTCATCAAACATGACAGTGAAATCAGTCTCTTGACCAGACCACCACCCGTCTCAGCTATTTTAGAGCACTATCTCATTAGCTGCTCTTCCTTTATGTTGACTGTGTATAGAAATGTATGATCAGAAGCTCTTTCCCTGACTACAGGGTAGACACAGATTAAAGCATCATTGGAGATGGACCAGCCTTCCTGAGAACAATCATAGCCTTGGCAAATTTTATTTCTGTGGCAGGTTGACCAAGTCTAGCCTTCCTTGTCATTCCAAAGGGACTTACATGGTCTAAATGTAACATAACCTCATTAGGAAGGAAATTCTTTGTCATACCTCTGTAGAGTGTTGCAGTGATGCCAGAGGCATGCTTCCTGATTGTTTGTTATACCTTTACTTACAACAACTATTCTGAGATCATAGATATCATTTCAGGTGTGTATTTTATGATCTGTGGGATGTACCTTGTACCCAAAAGGGCAGTTAAAGTCTACTTGAACGTGTTGAATTTAGTTTGTCTCTGGATTGTCAGATCCTCTGTTTCCACTGTTCAGTTTTAAAAGGAGCTTTATTTGCATCTTTCCTCAAGCAACAACTTTTGTTCTGAATATAAAGAATTACTACCCTTTAACCTGTTTTACAGGCAAAATTGAGTTGTGATTCCGTTAGAATTCTATCTCATTTTTCATGTTTTTTCATGACTTTCTTAATCTATTGCATTTATGTTACAGAAGAGCCCTTGGTGCAGTGACAGCTCTCCTAAATGTCATTATTGACCTTCTGCTGATAATGGATCAGCATTATTATTTAGAATTAGTCCTCCTTGATCTGTCATTTGGCAATATGTAACATGCAATTCTGCTGGACTGTCTGAATATCAGCTGTGATGTTTTCAACATTCCTCTACTGGCTTGCCCCTTAACTCTTGAACATACCACTCAACCTACATACATTGGAAATAGGAACAAGGACCCTTGGAAAGTACGCACATTCAGTCAAAAATATGGACATCTAATTAGCATAAAATTGAATACCAAATAGCACGTAACTCTTCCTGCTACCAGTAGGAATATGAGTTGCTACTCAGAAACAAGTTACAAATAGAGAGTAACAAAAATATATGTACATTTCAAAGAGGCCATGCAAAATCTGTAGACTTTAATGAATTGTATTGCAAAATTCTACCTCACAAAGTAAGATGTAAGATGTGTATCCTGTTTCTGTAAATGTCCATTGTCACTAGTATGTTGGTTATGAAGTGTGTTTTTTCTGTTTATTTGACAATTTCAAAAATCATGTGTGATGATGGGATTTAAAAAAATTGTGTCAATGGGATAAAGCAATCCTGAAAATAATGACATACTACTGAAAATAGGGGCAACCAGTGTAGGGATAATCAGGCCTGAAAATGGGAATTCTCCTCCAAAACAGGAACAGTTGAGAGGTATGTTCTTGGCGTGACCTTAGAAAGTGTTTTTCTGGAGTAAATGAATTATTTATTTCATGAACTCCTTGAGTTGTAGGGTTTTTCAGGGCTCCATTCTTGGCCAAGTATTGTTCATGATATACATGCTTGCATTGCTGGATGTCATACAGATGTAAAGGTTGTGGTATCACTGCTATGTAGAGGATACCCAGTTACATATTTAATTTCCCCAGGAATGTGTGTCAATCTTCACAAACATTTCCAAATACTTTGTATACCATCCTTAATTGGATGAGGTGTAGTTGTTTGATGCTCAATCCAAGCAAAACAGAGGTAATGGCCATTAATGTGAATTACAGGGTGTCCATTGCTTCTAGCATTTCCTCTGTTATTATGTTGGAAGAAGATTGGAATTTGTGTCTCAGATCCTACTCCATATGAGGCTTTTTGTCTAAGGTGCTAAATCTGTGTGTTATGCATATGATTCCTACAGAGGCCTTGTCTGTGGTCATCCAAGGTTTGGTCTCCTTGCATCTGGACTACTGTGATGCCCTTTACCTGAAGCTAGGTAGATGAAATGTGCTGCCTTCAGTTGGTACAACACCTAATCATTATTCCCATGTAAAATCTCTACTTTGTTTTTGTTGGTGGCCTCCAGGTGTGAAAGTGAGATCCTTTTTCTGGCTTACCTTTCTCTGTATAACTTATGTTAGTGCTACAGTAGAGGTGGAGATTCCTTATCACCTGTCTAGTTCCATTGATTCAATAAATAAAGGGCTGGTAGTTAGTCCATGGATTAACATGGGTGAATTTAATTTATACTCATGAAGTTCACTAGACTATCTGTTGTGTTTGACCAGTTGGTGTCAGTATTAGAGGTCCCTTAAGACTTATCTGTCACATAGGACCTATTGTTCCTTTGGCACAGACTTAAAATGGAAAATCCAGTAAATTTATTTATTTTTTATTTTCTATTTATCTAATTATTTACTTTTCATAGATTTCAAATGAATTGTGTATGCTTGTTTTCCTCTTTCTCACTGTGTATGCATAACAAGCTAATGATTATGTTTTATTGTAATTAGCTTAAAGTTATGCATGGCAATAAAATAGATTTAATTTTGAGAATGTTAAAAATATATGAATGCTTTATTAAGTCAGGTGAACTGAGACATTTTTTTTTAATTTCCTTTTTATTGCAGTAATAAATATGTACATGAAAATCCGCCTTGGTGCATTCATCACTCCAGCAGATAAGACATAGAGAGAAGTATTTGTAACTTTAAACTTTCAAGGCCTACTCATCATATGATCATTTTATTAAGTCAGGTGAACTGAGACAGATTTTTTTAATTTCCTTTTTATTTCAGTAATAAATATGTACATGAAAATCCTCCATGGTGGATCATCATATGATCATTTTATTAAGTCAGGTGAACTGAGACAGATTTTTTTAATTTCCTTTTTATTTCAGTAATAAATATGTACATGAAAATCCTCCATGGTGCATCCATCACTCCAACGGATAAGACAGAGGGAGAGAAGTATCTGTAACTTTAAACTTTCAAGGCCTACTCATTCCATGAACATATATTTCTTGAACATTCACCAGTAAGTCTCTCTGTGGGTAATTGTGTTCAAAGCCATTCCTAAAATACATGATGCATCTTCATCCCTTCCCCACCATGGCTCAATTATGTTGTATTCCAGTTTCTTCTTTTCTCCATAGCCTTTGTGGTTTCCGACATCTTGTATGGAGTAACACATTTTATTTGTTCCTATATAACATGCCAGAACCTCAGCCTACAGCAGGTGTCACATACTTCCCTGCATTGCTCTTCAGTCAGCCTCAGCCTTTTCTTCCTTTCCCATCTAACTTGCAGACCTCCCTTTGTACCTTGTTTGGCCTATTCATGCAAACTTGACGCATAATTCCCGCTGCAGTTTTGCATCCTTCTTTGCTTCTCCCAAGGAAGTCCTTCTGTTACTTTCCTTTCTGTATTTTTCCTCTTTCCTCCACTTAATAGAATTGAATGAGAATTGATTATCCTTCTGCATTTCTCCTTGAAGCATTTTATAGGCAACCTTATTTCCTCCCTCTCCAATATCCATTCATCCAGTCTCTCTTTCATCATCTTGTATAGTACCTGTCACAATACTGTTGTCCTCAATCACTGCTTCCAATCTCTTCTCCTTCTTCTTTGTGGTTAGAATAAAACTCCCTAAAGAATTCTTTAAATCTCTTTTTAGTCAGCCCAGCACATGCTCTAATTATCTTTTCTTTCCAGCTCTGTAACTCATCCTTTTGTCTTCTTTTCCATAAGCTTCCACGCTAAGTAGTTTCACATTTTATAACCTGCTAATTACCAAAGAACTTCTTATATGTGTCTTCTGTCTCTACGTTTGTTGCCACCTGAATTTCTAGTTGTTGCCATATACTTTCATTATTTCCTATATGCTTTTCGTTCCCCTCTGCCTCCATCCAGATGATGCCTATATACTTTTAACAGCTTCCCTTTCAACTTTATTACTCTGTTTACACTTGATTGTCATCTGTATCCCATCAATCTCACACTCATGGTTGCTTTTAATCCATCCTACCAACTATTTAGCATTGCCTTCCTCCCCATCAGATCTTCTCCAAAACCTTTATTTATTAACCTCAAGATATCCCTGTTCTGATTTCCATTTCTGATTATACCTTGCCTACCTCTATCTTTTTTTTACTTCTCCCAAGCTGTAAAATAGCCAACTCTTGATCTGAACACTGTCTATCTCTAAGCTTTGTCTTGTATAATTGGTATCCCCTGACCCTTTTCTCAGAACCCACTCCAGCTTGCACACTTGCATAAGACAGTTACAAATAAAGACACACTCTCTTTTATCCCGAGGAGATCTCCTGTGAAATATACATTCCTTTTTTATTCTCCTTCTGTAATGGCTGTTAAATCTTTATATAGTTTTATTTTCACATAAGTAACTTTTCTTTTTGATGTGATGAAGGGTAACATTGAAATTCAGTCCTTGCATCTTACTATCCTTTCTCTTAACTGAACCCCTGGCCTTGAAAAATGAATGACAGAATCCATTATCATTACAATTTGAGCAATAGATGTGCACTATTTCTCACCTAGTCACATTGTGTTCCCCTTCACTACTTCTCAGCAATATATAACCAAGTCTGTTATTAAATAAAATAGCTACTTCTTTCTTTCATTCTCCCCACTAGTTTATGCTCTGCATCTACACCTGAAAATTGTTTAAACTAGACAGCTTCCCTACATATTTGGTTTCCTTAAATATTATTATATCTTCCATGTAACATCTCTGTGATCACTCTATTCCTCTTGACTGAATATGAATATTTCCTATATCTCACACAGACATCTGTACCCCATTCCCAAATATCATCCTCATTTTTTTCCATTCTGTCTCTCCTTTGTGCATCTGTAAATATTGTTGACTCATTGGCAACTGCTAATTTTATTTAACATTTGTTGACCGGGAAAGTCTGACTAATATAGAGCCTATTTTCAGTGGAGACCTGGGAGAAACACTCCAGATGTATTCTTTGGAATGTGGAGTACACAGAGGAAACCCACATGAACGCAGGGAGGACATGTAGACTCCACACAGAGAGCCCCCCAGATGAGAATTGAACCAGAGAGCCTCTGGTTGTAAGGCAACAATGTTAACCACTGCGCCACTGCCCCATTCTCTTGTAATATCACATTTTCAATACCATTCTTTCTGAAATCTATTGCAACATACCTGGCTTAGCTATAACACAGTGTTTTAATAATAATGCTTCTTTAAACATTTTTTTTTTTTTTAGAACAGTTTTCCTGTTCAAAGCTCAATTTTCAGGCTGTTGTTCTAAAACATCCTAAAATACAGTTATCTCATACATATTAGGTGCAAGCTTTGCAAGAACTGTATTATTCATTTAAATCTCAGTAATATTTAATAGCTTTCAAGCTCTGATATTTGCACAATTGCTATGACATTTCCTGCATCAGGCATTGTGTGTCAGTATTGCTGACATTAGAATATGCCTTATTTTCTTTAGACTTGCCACTTTTATTTTTAAATGTGGTTGTCTTTAACATAATATGTAACTGATTTACTCTATTCAGTATCTTTATTAGTCTTCTGACTTACTTTTTTTGTGCTGAACCTCTCACTTAGTGTCATATCAACTATGTTGTATATATCTGTATAGATACCTATATATACATATATATATATATATATATATATATATATTATATGTACACACATATATATATATATATATATATATATATATATATACATATATATATATATTATCTGCACATATATATATAGCTAAATAGATGGTATTGCTATTGCAATGTTACATTACTGTTTAATACACTTTAAAACAATAACTGTATTCTTCTTGTCTTAGAGGCATTATAACTTCTTCAATAAAATATTCAGAATTTTTTTTTATATTCAATAAAATTCAAATAATTTAATTTCTATTAATTTCATTGTGGTCCAAAGAGTCACACTCAGAAACAAGCTAAGCAGCTGCTGCATTTTTTATTGTAATTATTGTAGTACAAAAATGAAAACTTGTCCATTCTTTAAGAAAAAAAAATCCTTAGCTGATTGTTATTCCTTAAAATACATTTTATAAAAGTAATGTTTGGTGAAAGAGCCACATGACGAGCTTGGCCTTCTGTCTTTAAAGCACCTTCTGAGTAGAAGCTAGAGGCTTAGTATGCAATGAAGAGCACAGTTGTTATGGGAAAATATAACATCTTCAGTATGAACTTTGAAATAATTGCACTTAACAGACAAACAGAAAGTAAAAATGCAATGCTTTAACTAAGCTTAGATATATCTAGTGGTTTAAACTGTAGAGGTCACTGTCTGCTTATAAATGGCTGAGAACGTTCTTGCATAAAAGTACACCTTAGAGGCAGGGATGCTGGCTTCAGTATTTCAAAGAAAACCAGAATTGAAGATGAATAGCTGTAAGGGAAATGTAGAAAAAAAACCACTGTGCAATAAAATAGAAGCAGTAGTAGAACACAAAGATATGATTAATGGAGGAAACATCTGGATACATTTGAGTATTATTGCTTCTTTCCATGTGGATATCCATATGATTACGTTTAGATGTCATTTTTTAAGATATCATATTTTGAAATTGAAAAACATTTGCAAATGAAGCACATAGCTGTTGCTTGTTATTAATGCAAATTTGACATGTTTTTGACAGCCTTTTGGTTGTTTTCCATGTTTTTTCTGTTATACCTTCCTGTTGGATACAGTTTTATCCCCTCAGGCTTTATGTGTAACTAGTGGACTGATTGTTAAATACTGACAGTCAGATGTATTTCTCTTTTCTCATATGAATGATGAGTGTGCCTCTGTTTATGCATTTTGTATATGGGTCTACTTCAGAAGAATGACAAACAAAAGACTTGCGTCTTTCGGCTTTTCCCGGTTAGGGGTCACCACAGCGGAACTCCGGTCCACTAATAATTAGTAGTAGATTTTTACGTGCAGAGTTGCCGGGCCTGACACACAACTTAAACGAAAGTATGCCCATTCACGCATGTCTCCACACAGAAGATGCTCTAGCTGAGAATCGAACAGGACAACGTCTTATTGTGAGGCGACAACGCTACCGCAGCACCACCACTAATCCCAAAATAATGAAAACATTTTTAATTTAGGGGGCAAGCCTCCCTGCACCACTTATAACTCCAAGATTGCACAACAGTTGAGAAGGGGCAAATTCCATCCTTCAGTATTTTGAGTTTTCAGTATTTTGGGATTCAGTCTTTTGATTTGTCAGTCTTTTGAAGTAAACTTGTTTGTATTTATCTATAGCTATATATATATATATATATATATATATATATATGTACACACACACACACACACACACACACACACATAGATCTACACACACACACACACATATATATGTGTGTGTGTGTGTGTGTGTGTATATATATATATCTATATATATATATATATATATATATAGATCTACACACACACACACACACACACACACACACACACACACACACACACACACACACACACACACACACACACACACACACACACACACACACACACACATATATATGTGTGTGTGTGTGTGTATATATATATACACACACATATATATATGATATATGATATAATAGAGCAAATGTCACTTGTGGATGCATGTGAGGGTCACTTAGCTGTTTTACAAGTAGAATAACCAATGCATATTTGAAGATATAATTAACTATATTGGTTGTTATTGTGCCACTGGAGATATGGACTAGAGTTTGCAGAGGTAATGGCTGTCTGTCTTTGACATTTAGGGTGAATTGTGCGAAAATCAGAGTTATAACCTGTGTCAAGAATTTCAAGCAGTTTTTATACTTATGATTTTGTTATGGTTTTGAAGTTGAATAGCGGTAACAAAAGAAACTTTTTAAGTAGAGACAGAGGATATGGGATGATCCAGGGGCTATGTCTGCCTTGAACTCTTAATCTTTTGAGGGGGGATAACTTCTACTTTGTTGGAGTAAGGATTGTAGAACATGAATACTGATATATGATAAGTTGCACTGGTAAAAATAATCTGCTCTAACATTTTGAGGTCTAAGAATATACTTTGGAAAAACAGGCACATATTGGCCTGGTTTGCAACATTTTGGATTTAGATTTATTACATTTGAAGGATTTCAAAGAGACAGTGTGGCAGTGGTCACTTGAAGCTTGGATGATCTTGTATCTGTTGCAGTTTGTCTGGTATATTGCTTATAACAACATTCAACAAGGTGCTTCTTTTTACCTTGCGGCTGAGTTTGGTGCATTCAGAAATACATTGTATTAGTTGTGTATAGTGAGCAGTCTGTATAGATGCTATGGGCCTTCTCAGTCTACATTCGGGTTGCCTATTATGATGAGTTTATGGTATCTGGTAATACTGAGTATCTTGATAATTTCCCATCCGGTCAGGGAATTTGATGATGGTAGTAAAATATAAATAACTAATACATATATTTTAGTATTTCCTCCAAGGGTAATTTGTACTAGCAAATGACTGGATTCAGAGTCTGAGTGGGCATTGACACTATATATTATCACTGTGGAAATGTGTGCTTCATCAAGACTAACAGCAGAACACCACCCCATTCCTCATACCAGGCCTGCTGTCACTGAGAGCTGTATATTTATTAAAGAATTGAGGAAATATAATGGAACTATCTTTCGTCTAGGACTACTTTGGGATTATAGATATGAAGCCAGAGCTCTAACTCTGGTCATTTATTGTTTATGGTTCCAATGTTCATATAACCAACATATTTGTTATTGTTTTGTAAAGAGGTGGGAGAGGTGATATAAGCTAATCCTGGGGTGGATTGTTCGCACAAAGTTCTGATAGTTTTACATGATGATTTTCAGCAGTCATTTATAGATTAGGATCTATCTTGCTCTGTTACATTAACAAACTGGAAGATATCAGCTATTTGAAACTATAAAGAAACAATCAAAATATTGGACGTGTTTTACAGTTTAACCATCATCTTTAAAAAGACTATGTTCCAGGTCTACAGAATCATATTAACAGAAAGATGATGCTGGCTCATGAATGGATGGCTGCTGGAGCCACGCTTTTTCAAGAGATCAAACAAATATATGACCTTACAGAAATTGATCTGTATGCCTCAAATGACAGCTATGAAGTGAAAATATTTTATTCTGTCATTTCCTACAGTGCAACGTGGAAAACAGATTCATGTTCTCATAAGTAGACTCACACATTAGTGAATATCTTCCCTCTCTCTGTCTCTCTCCTATGATGCAATAACTACTCAAAGCAAAGCACCTAGTTCTGACACCTTAGTCTGAAACAAGAGGACCATAATATTCCTTATTAATGACCGAATCAGTTACTTATCATGGCCATTTCCTCTGCACAAACTCTCTCTGATACAAAACAGGGAAAGAGTTTGCACTCCTGTTTCAAATTATTTGCATTATTCATAAGGAGGGCAGAATTTTTATTCTTAATAATAGTTCATTTGTCTGTCAGTTGTTTCCTACTTTGAAGATAGAAAAGAGACTTATTGCAAACAAAATTTTACATTCAAAAATGGAAAATATTTCTTTCATGGTATATGTCATAAAGCTAAATCCTTTTTGGTTTGTGCCTTTTCATGTTTGCTGAATGATTTATCATTTATTTGAGTCTGACTTTGCACATTCATCTATTAAAGTTCATGTTTCTGCAATATCTGCTTGCTTAACAACTTCCACAGGTCTCAACCACATCTAACTTTATTTTTTAAAGGAGTTTTGGCATTTCCACCTCATGGACTTTATACTGTAGCTTGGAAAAAAAACTGCTCTTACCCACTCTGAATCTGTAGAATATGCAGAGTTAAATTAACTTTCATGGAACATACTTTAAGTGACTGCTACATCTGGCAGGAGAATATTGCAGTTACAAGCCTTCATGTGCAAATCTTATTTGTATTTCCCATAATGAATGTCTCACTAAACACTAACCTTGCTGTCACTCCCAGAGTAGTATAACAGTAACCCCTGGCCAAGCTATTCAATACCATTTTTATGCAAAATGCAAAAATGATTGAGAAATATAACTTATACCAAATGGATGCACACAGACACTGTTGATGTTTTAGTAGAAGAACCATGGAAATCAGAAAACGAATTACCTTTTTTTGTTTCATTCGTAAAAATGGAAAGAAGGCCATTCAGCCAATAATTAAAATCTATCTTTACAACAAAAGGAAGAAACTGTTTCAGAAAAGAAGAAAATCCCAGGATGCAAAAAACTCCTTTACCAGTCTCAGTAAGAAGCTGAGATCCCTCATAAAATCCTCCAAAGCTAGTTAAGAAAATAAAATTGCCAAAGATTCCAAAGACAACCACAAGGTATTCTATAGCTATGTCAAGAATCTAAATGGCAATGCTCAGATCTGCTCTGAGCTACAACAGAATGGCAGTAAATATACTGATCCTAAGGATATTGCCAATATCCTGGCAGAACGATTCAGTGCCACCTTCACCCCCTCCCACCCCCTAAATGACCCATCTCAGTACTGAAAGATTGCCAAATTCCAGTAATAATGGCTACATGGGTAAAAAACACACTCTCCAAAGCTAAGAATACCAGCATCCATGGGATCAGACTGGGCTGTGTACTACATGAACTACAAAATGAACTGGCACCTCACCTAAGAGTTATGTTTAATCATAGCCTCACCTCAGGCTTCATGCCCACTGAGTGGCTCACAGCCACAGTTATCCCACTCCACAAGGGGGGATACACCTTGGATACTGGGAACTGCCACCCCATCAGTCTGATGAGCCTGATCTGCAAGGCCATGGGACGTATTATCATGGAACTTATAAACAAAGACATTGGCAACCTTCAAACACTGAACCCCACCCAGTTTGGGTTCGTGAAGGTCCGATCTTGTCTCCTGAACCTGATTGACTTCTTCGAATCAGTCTCCAGAGCTGTGGATGAGGGTAAGGTGGTCCGCACAACCTATCTGGACCTCACCAAGGCCTTTGACACCATCCCCACTCTGGAATCATAGATAAACTTACTAAGCTGGGCATTAATCCCTATGTCACTTGATGGGTTGCCAATTGGCTTGCTGACAGATCCCACACTATAAAAGTAGCCGACTCCAAATCCAGCTCTAGACAAGTGACAAGTGGATTACCTAAGGGTTCAGACTTGGGACCGCTCTTGTTTGGCATCTACTTCTCTGAAGTACAGGCCAACACTAAGGGACTCTGGCTAACAAGGGTTGCAGATGATTGCAAACTGGGAGCCATTATTGAATCCCCAAATTATGTGGATATTCTACAAAAGGGACTTACAAAAACAGATGCTTGGTGCCAGAGCCATGGGCTCAAGCTCAATGCCAAGAAATGTATAGTTATCCCGTTTGGGAAAAAACATATACCCATGGATTACCACATAGGTAGCAGTACACTAAACACTGAAAGTATGATAAGAGACTTAGGGACACAGGTGGACAGTGGTCTCACCTTCGATAACCACATTGCCACAACATTTAGAAAATCCTTCTATGTGGCACACCTCATCACTAAGGGCTTTTCATCCAGAGAAAAGGAGGTCATTGTCCCACTGTACTCATCCCTCATTAGACTCATTATAAAATACAATGTCCCATTTGGTATGTACCTCTCAAGACATCTGCAACAACTGGAAAGGCTACAGAAATACCTCAATAAAGAATCACAGGCCTAAAGTAGATGCCCTATGCTGACCGTCTAAAAAACTCTAGCTATACTCTGTCACATATCGTCTAGTCAGATGTGATCTCTCCTTAACATACAAGGCCATGTCAAACCCAGAGCTGTTGAACATGCTACACTTAAAGAAATCCTAATTCCTCAGAGCCACATGCTCCAGGGATCTAAACCTTATCATCACAATGAACAAAACATGCTGGAGGGATTGGTTCCTGACCCAGAGACTCCCCAGACTCTGGAATAGACTGCCCATACATGTCAAGCAGAGCATCTCTTTGGCCCTCTTCAAAAGGAATCTTGATGATTGGATGGGAGATAGGAAATTCACCCCGGGGATCATGTCAGTCCCTCTGCTAGACAGGGGTCCAGGGAAGTAAATATTGTGGGAAGAAATAGCCAGGGAATTGTTATGGTTAGGCTTGTATAGGCCCTAGGGCCAATAGCCTAGTACCAACCTATGAACCTATCTGAATGGATGGATCACTGAACTGCATTCAATTATGACAACCGTATTAAACCTTTACAAAACAAAATAAGATGACATTCTGCTAAAGCAGCAGCAACATCGGCAACATATTGCAGATATATATCTGCAAGTGATATTTTTGGAACCTGCTAGACTGTCTACAATGCGAACCTTTGAAAAACACTAAGAGTCAAAGTCCATGTGGGAGTAAATGACCTGAGACGTACCTCCCTAGACTATATGAAGAGAGACATCGTGGAGTTCTTAGAATATGTGTTTCAGGCTGGTATAAGCCTAGGATTGAGCAGTATTTTACCTTCTCCAAGGATGATGCCACAATACTCACAAAAGATGATTGACTTTAATAACTGACTTAGTTTCTGGTGTCATTCTAAGGGGGTGCAATAGTTGTCAGCAGGGAAGGAGATGGTCAACAGACCATGCTGCTTTGCCAGGGGTGGTCTGTACCTCTCCCCTCTAGGCTTTCGAATATTAGCTAAAACATTGTCTTCCCCCATAGTGTCTTTTTTAGGCAATGCCAAACTGAAAGTACATCCGACATAGCAAATCAAAACCATGAAAATCTAATGGTATTACTACTCAATGCTAAGAACCTAAACAAAAAATTCCACTTCCTGGAAGCTCTCTTTACTCTAGAGAATGCTGTTGTCTGTATGGTCTCTGAGACGTGGTTTAAAGCTGCAAAGAGCACACCAGCATTGCAAGATTATAATGCTTTCCACACATTTAGACCAGCTACATCACAGGCAGGGACTAAAGGTGGAGGTGTCTCTATTTACATCAAAAATGAATATACTTCAAGGCTGGTCAGACAGGACAATGCACTTGAGCTGCTCCATGTTCAAATCACCATAGGTAAAATCCAATACCACTTACTTGCAAGTTATGGGTCACCCTCTATGACCCAGGAAACCCATACAATGTATTTAAATGTAGTACAAACGCTAACCAATCAGCCCAATACCATATTCATGTGTGACTTTAATTACCCTACTATTAAATGGGAATCCTATACGACATCAAACATACATGCACAGAGATTCCGGGATTTTGTAAACACAAACTCCCTCGACCAGATAGTCAATACACCAACAGGGGTGCAACCATACTGGATCTGGTCCTCACTAATATGGAAAAGTGTTCTACACTCCCCAGTGTAATGCCTTTCCTGGTAAGGTTAGACCCCAAAATGGTCTCCTTTGAAGTGAAAATAAAACCTGGACCCCCAGCTCAACCAGGCATATTCAGGAACTATTCTAAGGCTAACCTCTTGCTATTAAGTGAGAGCCTGGCAAACATTCAAGCCCTATAAACTGTTCACTGAAACCCTGTACAAGCATGCTAATAGATGCATAGAGGCAGCTATACCCACCAGGAAGAAGTACAGAACTAATTCAGAAAGCAAGCCACACTGATGGAATCACAAAATCAATCGGATGTATAACCGATGGAAGAAAATCATGGCAAAAAAGTAGGAGGTGCAGCACCCAGATGGATAAAAGCACTCTCATCAAACTAAACAAACAACTCAGAGGGCAAATAAAGTCTCCCAAAGCCAAATTTGAGGAAAGTTTGGCCTCCCAGGCCAAGAACAACCACAAAGCATTCTTTAGCTATGTCCACAATCTCAAAGGCAATACACAATTGTGTGCAGAGCTCATTGTAAATGGAGCCACCTGTACCGAGCCAGAAGATATAGCAAACCTCCTGGCTGATAAATTCACCTCCACCTTTACTACTCTCTCCCCCTCTACCTTCCCTCAGGAAATATCATCAAATATAACTACCACTACTATCACTAGGAAACAGGCCCTTAATGCTCTCTCTAAGACCAAGAACACTGCATCAATGGGTCCAGACAATATCCCAGGATGTGTTCTAAATAGCATGAAACATGACCTATCAGGGCCTCTGGAATTACTATTTAACTGTAGCCTCCAAACAGGCTTTGTGCCTCATGAATGGAGAAAGGCAACAGTCATCCAACTGCACAAAGGTGGGCCATCTACAGATCCTGGAAACTACAGATTCATACGTCTCACTAGTCTTATATGTAAAGCCATGGAAAGAATTATCATAGAGATGATCAAGAGATACAGTAAACCTCCAGACACTGTACCCAACCCAATTTGTTTTTTTCAAGGACAGATCATTTCTATTCAGCCTGGTGGACTTCTTTGAGAAGGTCAGCAAACAATGAGTTAGGGCAAAATCATTCCTAGACCTGGCCAAGGCATTTGAAACAGTATCCCACTCTGGCATTATTGATAAACTCAAGAGGTTAGGTACAAACCAATGTGTCACTCAGCGGATAGCCAACTGGCTCACAGACAGAACCCAGGAAGTTAGAATTGGAGAGTCCATGTCTACAAAGAGGCCAGTTACAAGTGAAGTCCCTTGGATACCAGTCCTTGTACCGCTCCTTTTTGGCATTTATTTCTCAGAAGTCAAATCCAATGTCACTGGTCTCTGGCTGACTAAATTTGCAGATGATTGCAAATTAGGAGTTGTAATTGAATCTTACACTGACACAAATGTTCTCCAGGAGGGGCAGACATACACAAATAACTGGTGTCAGAGCCATGGACTAAAACTAAATGCCAAGAAACGCAATATAGTATCCTTTTGGAAGTCATCCATCCCTGGTAACTATCATATTGACAACACAGGGTTGGCCCAGTAGTCAGGGACTTAGGCACACAGATAGATAGTAATCTAGCCTTTGACTAACACACATATGCAGTGGTGAGGAAATCATTCTATGTTGAGCAACTTATAAACAAAGGTATGGCATCTAAGTCCAAGGAAGTCATTGTTCCACTGTATTCGGCATTCATCAGACCTGTCATTGAGTATAATGCATCCATTGGTATGTACCTAACCAGGCACATCCAACAACTGGAACATCCACAGAGATTCCTCCCTAAAATAATACAGGGAGTAAGTAATATGTTCTATGCAGCCTGCCTCAAGGCCTTATCCCTGTATTCTGTCTCCTACAGGCTTTTGAGGGGGAGAGCTATGCCTGGCTTACAGGGCATTGTCAGACCCTACTCTGATGGACCTCCTGCATATCCACAAGACAAACAGTACCAGAATTAACCATTCTAAAGATGTAAATCTTGCCTGTGATATAAACAGACCTGCTGGAGAAATAGGTATGTATCCCAGAGACTACCCCATATATGGAACAGGCTCCCCATCCATATGAAGCAGAGTTTCTCCCCAATTCAAGTGCAACTTGGACAATTGGATGGGAAACCAGAAATTCATCCCTGGTTTGGCACTTATGTCTCTAATGCAAGTATCCCTGTAAATGGTTCATCTCCCATGCCCCTGCTTACACTCATCAACATTATCAGAACTTATCAGAGATTTGGGATGCATGGCTAGGCTTAAAAAGGCTCTTGTGATCATTAGCCTAGTATGAGTTGGATACGCTGTCCGGAGTATGACAAGATTTGGCACAGTTGTGCTATAAAGTGCCTTGCAACTGTCTACCTTAGTTGGGTATGAATGCACTGCTTATGAATCTAAAAAAAATGTATGATCTGTTGCTGCAGTTAGTCTTCTTAAAGAAGACAGTGCATCTGTTTGCAAGCACACATATCAGAACCATAAATCTGCAAGTAGTAGTTACTGTTACAGTAAAACTATTCTTATTCCTTTCCCCCTGAATAATTACACAAGGGATTTCAATTATTTAGTTCATTTCACAGTTTCTTGTTTTGCTTTTATTATTATTATCATTATTATCATTATTATTATTATTATTATTATTATTATTATTATTATTATTATTACTATGATTATTATTACATTGTACAGTTAGAAGATAAATAGCTGGCCAAAAAAATCCAAAATCCAAAAGAGTTTGAAGGACAGATGAAGGTTCATAATAGTGCTGGATATATAACATTACCTTCTACTTCTGCAGAAATTCAAAGGGATACTGGCACGAAATCAGTTAAAACTTTCAGAGGGAGTATGGCACTGCTGACAAAACTCTGCCCAAGTTGATAAAAATATAGGCAGGATAGTATCAAAATGCTATGCTTTCCTATTACTAAGACAAACTCTTCTAAAATTTACTGTTATGGTAAGTATATTTTAGACACAACTTTAGGTTATACCTTTTCCTACCATTTTTGTGTTTTCTGCTAGCTTTTCAAATGTAAGGAATAAGGAATGGATATACATTGCAAAAATGGTGACTCAGTATGCATATGAAATGTTATGCAGATGAAGGTAGAATCACTTACCTTTGTACAGGACACATTTAGTCTACGTATGTTTTGCCAATATGTAATTAAGGCTATATTTCCTGAGAGCTATCTGGTTGTTTACCTCCCATGATAACAGAACTGAAATGAATAATATACCTTGAATCAAATAACAAGCATTAGTGGGGTTCTTCACGACAAACTTGCTTTCAAAGTGAGACTCAGCTTAACAGTTTATTATTAAGTGGTGGGTGTTTTAATTTCGAATTGGCTGAAAATGATAACATACTAGATTGCGAATAAATTCTGTAGAAAGCTTTAATGTGCAACCTTTTTTCCATGCTTCTTTGTTTGGGTGGAGCGTAATTACTTAGGTTTTCTCTTGTTCCACTTTTAGAAAATGCAAATATTACAAAAACACTTGCTACATTAATTTTAGATGTTACAATCAACAGAAGCCTTTCAGACCACGTAGAAATGTTACGTTTATTTAAACAGGTTACCGCATTTCTAAGGAGTGAGAAGTCCATTAATAGTCACTGAGAATATTTTTTTCAGTGACATACTATTGTGAAACTAATCATGGAGATTTCATGCATGCTATAGTATAGAAAGCTACCTTTGTTGAGGAGAGGTTTAGTTTATGCATATTTTATGCATATTTTGCTGACATTAACAATTAAATAATATCAATTAAGTAAATATTTAATTAGCCTAATAAGTACTTTAATGAAATATTTTAGCACTTACACCAGATGCCACCATGCAAAATTAATAGCAATTTACTTTTAAGCAAGCAAACTTTGAAAGTGTGAATCTAAAAAGATACCTGGTTATAGAGAAACGTAATAGACTTTTAAGGTTCAGATATTATGTGGGTATGAATTAGATGCACATAATTTCCAAGGATGGAGCAAGAGTATTCCCTTTCCAAAACCTGCACAATAGGTGAGGCAAGCTTTGCAGTACCTACGTTATTTGTAGGAAAAAGAAGAACATGCATTAGCCTTGCAAAATAACTGCTGAGCAATTTTAAGGGAAGATTTAAGGTTCGATATTTTTCCTGTCTGTTTAAACTGATTAAAATGATAGGGAAATGGCAGCTGCTTCCAGAAACACATTGAAATTATCCAGCTAACATCTTATCAATGGCCAGTCAGTTTTACAGATAGTATTTTATAACATCTATAGGAACCTTATTTATTGAAAGACCATTTAAAATGTTTTGATTTAAATTATATTGCAAGTATTTTAAAGTTGGGTGCTGGAAATTCATTCAAGAATAATTCAAATGTTTTCCATAGGCTATGAAGTAACTAGCAATATTTACTTTTGAGGTGGAAGCCTGCAATGTGTTTGGTCTTTCTATAGTTATTCTCAAAATATTACCGCAGAAAGATTGCATGTTTTCTGTAATCAACATGTCAGTACATCACAAGTAGTTTCATTACAGGTGGTCTTCTTTTATTTTTAGTTCACAGAAATCAGCAAAAATGGAAAGGGTGAGTTTTATCTTTGTATTCCACTTTTCCCCTTTTCCCCATATCTGTACATCCTTGAAATTTACTTTGTGTAAACTCTTGACTTTCAGCATTTGGGGAACAAATCCATAGGGATGTTACATTTTCTTTGTGATTAATTGCACATTTGTTAAATGATATCTGATTAATTGGAGTATAATCTTTGTAAGTGCATACCATTGCATGGACTGAATGTCTACGAGTTTTGCTTGTGACTATTATCTGACTGCTTCTTACACAAACATATTCAACAAGAAAATGAGTTGCTGGTAGCCTTTAAGAGCATGCTCATTTGAAAAGGTGAGTTCCTGTAAGTTCTGTGATAAGTATGTCATCCACACATATAATGCATTGAAACTCTTTGAACAGTGCACCCAGGGATACAAACTAAGTCATGCCTGTAGCTTAGTATGCCATCTGTAAGTGTTCATACCAAAAATGTATTTATTTATTTAACATTTGTTGACCAGGAAAGCCCAATCACTACACAGCCTATTTTCAGCAGAGGCCCAGATATACTCCAGAAGTATGCCTTGGGAATGCGGGAGGAAACCTACGTGAACACAGGGAGGACATGCAAACTCCGCACCGAAGGCGCTCCAGCCAAGAATCAAACTGGAGAACCTCTTGTTGTGAAGCAATAACCACTGCACCACTGTGCCACCCAAGTTGCTCAAAACTTCTCTTCAGTCTGTAACAACAAGCATTATACAGACTAAAACAGGCTGCACTCAACTTCACAAGAAAAAGATTTTAAAAATTACCCTTTTGCTGGTAAAATTAACAAACAACCATTTTTATTCCATGCAGTGTAAGCACTTTTACCTGATATAATACAATACAAAAGAAACTTCATATGAGATGTATGCATTTAAATTGTACTAAATAAAAATAGCTGTTAATTTTGCCTCTATGGTAATTTTTATTTGTCTTTTCCACTATGAGTTCAATGCATCCTATTTTGGTAGAATGTATAAATGCTACAGAAATACATGTTTACATTGAAAAACAATGCCATCAGTTAATCATAACCTCCCTTCCACCATACCTTTCGACCTGTAGATATCAAAAATCTGGGAAAACACTCTTAGAAAGAAAGTACATCTGGCCAAAAATATGGATGGTTAATTATGATAAAATGTGTATACCTAATAATATTACTCCCATTGTATTGTGGGATACCACTATTCAGAAACACAAGTTTAAAAAAACAGAGGAACTAAGCCAGAAAGGTTACCACTCATGTATATCTCACAGTAATCAGTTCTCATTTAGAGACAGCCCCACCCTGGTGTTTAAGAAGGATGATGTACTGCATTGACTATCATTTTAGCCAAGCTAAGTGCTAATGAGGAATTCTGAGGGAGAGGCTTATGGTAACTAGCCATGTGGTCTCCCATGGAGAACACATAAGGTATTTACACAGCAAAGAGATTAAGAGAATTGTTTGGCTGCATAAAGTAACAAGGCTTTTCATAGCCACTTGTGCTAATGTACACAGCCAAAAGATCATGTTCAACCATCACAGTAGAGGTAAGTGCAGGGGAGTTTAATGGACAGGTAGTGTGTGTGTGCCTGCCTGAGAGATTGAAGTAGCATGGTTAATATAGGGATAGATCTGGTAGGAGTGTGTGTGTGTGTGTGTGTGTGTGTGTGTGTGTGTGTGTGTGTGTGTGTGTGTGAGTGTGTGTGTGTGTGTGTGTGTGTGTGTGTGTGTGTGTGTGTGTGTGTGTGTGTGTGTGTGTGTGTGTGTGTGTGTGTGTGTGTGTGTGTGTGCATGTGTGCGTGTGTGTGTGTGTGTGTGTGTGTCTGTGTGTGTGTCTGTGTGTATGTGTGTGTGCGTGTGTGTGTGTGTGTGTGTGTGTGTGTGTGTGTGTGTGTGTGTGTGTGTGTGTGTGTGTGTGTGGAGATTGTCATAGCCCCACTCTCCCCTAGATTAATGAGAAAATCCAGCAGTATGGCAGGGAGGACTCTAGATATGAAGGATACTCTTCATACCTTTCCTTAAAGGCACATAAAAAAACAACAAAATGACAGACAATGCAGGTAGTGAGGGAAAGTAAACACCAGGGATACTCTGCACATTGTGGCTTAAATAAACAGTCTGAATATTGTACCTTAAAAGCACTTAGAAAAAAATATATAAGTGATGTTGGTCAGGTAAGAACAGTAGACACCAGAGATATGCTATATAGCATGCACTAAAGGCTCTAAAAGAGATTCAGACCCTGTACTTGCCAACCTCATTCTGACGATATTAGTCTACTGACTTACCACTACATATCAGGTGTAGCTGAATATTACCTAAATGTTTTTAAAAAATGTAAAGGAAAATGGGGTAAAAATTTCAAATGCTGCACTCTTGACACAGAACACAGCAGTACTGATCCACTATTCTAACTATTCAATTACTGGAGCCAGGGTTCATTAACATAATAAGAAATATGAAATTCTAATGTCTGTCATGATTGAATGGTTGTAATAGTCTATTAGTTATGAGGAGTGTCTCTATATGAGGGGAGGGGAAACATTAGACAACATCAAGATGCATTTTTGCAGTATTACTTAGACTCATTTAAAAAGTTAATAAAGCAACGGCTCTAGCATCACAATGCATGTCAGAAACAATAAGAAGAATCAAACTCTTAATGTCTGGCTAATTGATCAGTTCTAAGGATCCAATTCATGAAGGCAGGAACAACAAGAAAAAAATAATAATAACACAAAGAGACATAAGGGACATTCTATCAACTCTGGGACAGGTAAGACGTGTGTGTGTGTGTGTGTGTGTGTGTGTGTGTGTGTGTGTGTGTGTGTATCAAAAAGCATATGTGTGTGGGAGAGTGAATAAGGTAGGGTGCTGGTGCGAATGGATACATGGGATGCAGTTGTTAATACTGTAGGGAGCAGCTGATTTGCACACACAGTAGTTAAGGGCTATACACATTAGCTGATAATGAGGTATTTCCTTATTGTGCTAACATGTCACTGAATCACAAATCAGTGCATTGTGAAAACCGATCCTTTTTACCTCAGCATTCACTGCCAGTCTTGGTGTTCTTTTTAAATACCAAGTAGAGTGACAAAATGACACAAACCATAATAGCTAAGATTGCATGAAGAGGGCAAGGAGGTTGAAATGTGGAAGGAAAGAAATAAAATGGCCCTATACAGAGAATTCATATGATGAATCCTGAAGACCTGACAGGTAGGCCCTAAACAGCTAGGCAATATAACACAGAGAGCATCAATGTACAAGAGAATTTGGGATTGGATAGAGATTAAAGGCACAATCCCCAACTGAGTGCAGGAAGAATGGGAAGAAGTAGATATGAACAGTTGGAGGCAATTAGTAGAGGTGGGTATTTTAAACAGAAATGGCTTTCGGCAAGTGAGAAAAGGGCTAATGTAGTACAGGTTAGAATGTGAGGTTCGAGATCAGCATCTTTGGAATGTTTAATACATTGATAAAAGTTTATATAGACTATACCATCATCAGGCAGGAAATAAATAGTACTGAAGCTCATGGTGCAGAATGGTAAAAGAGAAAGGTATTTTAATACACAAAAGACATCAGACAATGTAAGAGTCAGAAATGAAGGGCTAGGCTTGAGAAGACATGGAAGGTCAAGGAAACCATACATGAGGAAGTGGCACATATTGAATGGAGCTATATATGAGAAAACACTCACCATCTTAGGAAATGACCCTGTGCATGAGATCAACAGACAAGAATACTACATTTATAGTACAATAAGCTGTATAAAATAACACGCAAAAGGGCGCTATGGGAGTAAAGTGCTGGAGATGCGGTGTGAAGGATACAAGCATGTTGCATATGTTTTGGGAATATAGAAGGGCACAGCAGAGATAAAGCAAGTGACAAAAGGTTGTGAGGAAATTTTTAGTAAGCCTATAACATGGACATGGGAGGCAGTAGTGCTGGGAATAGAAAAAGAAGACGTGATTGTTATATTACTGTTAATGTTTGTTCCAAAAATGATAATAGCAAGGGAATGGAGAATGTTAAACAAGGCCAAAATGGGAAGCCTACATATAGAATACTTAAAACTGATAAGGCAGAGAAAACACTATTATAAACAGAATGCGATGGAAAAATGCCAAAAAGTGGAACTTAGGGACAAACTTTTTTTGCAATTTAAATAATGCTAGGGGACGTTTTGTATACTAGATGAGAGATAGGGAATGTAAGGATAAAAGAATGAACAGATATTAAGGGAAATATTGTATAAATATGTATATTATTTATTTATTTACATTTGTTTACTGGGAAATTCCAGCTGGACACAGGTCCCTCTTCAGTGGAGGCCCTGGGAGAAAAGCTCCGAGAACAACAAATGTGCAGCAGAGTACATGAAGAACAACTGAGTATGCATACAATAGCAAATAATACATACTGCAGCAAAAATTAGCTATACATACAATATGAAACATAGTTTGTGTCTTTCGGCTTTTCCCGGTTAGGGGTCGCCACAGCGGAACTCTGGTCCGCTAATGATTGGCAGTAGAGTTTAGCGTGCTGGCTTGCCAGGCCTAATGCACAACCTTCAACGAAGGAACACCCATTCACGCATGTCACCACACAGAAGATGCTCTAACTGAGAATCGAATGGGCAACGTCTAACTGTGAGGCGACAACGCTACCGCAGCACCACCACTGCAGTTACAATATGAAACATAGTAATGAACAGATATACCAATATCTAGCTAAAGGCTAGGAATAAAGGTAGGATGTATATACAGACAGTACTAAGCTTAAACGGATACTGTTATATACAAATATTGCACTAAACTCAAGCAGATATAAAGCTCCATATGAAGGTGGAACAAGCTAGAAGGGCAAATGGGATGGAAAGGGATGAAAGAGGAGTAAAAGAGGATACTTAGTGAGTAGTATATGTGGTAGTCAGAGGAAACTAAATGTAAGTCAGTTGGATATGTATTTGGAGTTGAGATGAAGTGGAGTAGTTAAGCATGTTATAACAGGTCTGAGAGATTGAGTGAGGAGGGAAGGGGAGAGTCAAGGGTGAGCCAGAGCCTGCAGAGGAAGGAATGCAATAATCAGATGGTATGAGGCAGGGTGGCTAGGGTAGGAGAGAGGAAGGGGAGGTAAAAAGGAGGGTTACTATTCGGGACTGGTACATGGGCATAACCAGAGACTTTTTAAGTGAGTTTTTAGTGCAGTCTTGAAGTGATTGCAAGAAGGTAGTGCGGTTATGGTTGGGGGGTGGTTGTTCCATAATCTGGATATGACGCAGGAGAATAGTGCTTCTCCCACTGTGGTTTTGGGTTTGGTCACTAGAAGCAGATTTTTGCTGCTGGAGCATAGTGGTCTAGTAGAGCAGTAGGGCTGGAGAAGGTTTTGAAGGGATGGGACTTTAAGAGGATGGTTTACTAACTTGTGGACAAGAAAGAGTTGATTCAGGTGAAGAAGTTGAGGGAGTTCAAGACAATCAGGTTCTCTAAGTAAGATACAGTGGTGGCTGCGATAAGATGCACCAGTGGCAAACATAGCAAATTTATTATAGCAAGCCTTGAGCTTGTTTAGATCTGTTTGTCTAAGGTAGGCAAGTATTGGAGAGGCGTAGAGTAAAGTGGAGATTAGGTGGAAATTGGCAGAAGAAATTCTGGCTGTCTTGGTGAGGAATTGTTTGTTAATGTACAATGCACCTAGTTTTTTGTAAACCTTTTTTATGGTAAGAGAAATGTGAGTGTCAAATCTGAGATTATCAATCTCAACACCAAGTAGTTTGTTGTGCTCTGTTGGGGAGATGATGGCAGTGTCTTTGGCTAGAATATTAAACTGGGGGATAATTCGGTTAGATATAGTGGGTTGGAAGATAAGGAGTTTAGTCTTGCTCGGGTTGAGTAATAATTGGGTATTAGATAGCCAGCTTTCTACAGATGAGAAGGCTTCCTGTGTGACCTTGTGAAGTTCAGGTATAGTTGTGGCCGAGCAGATAAGGATGGCATCATCTGCATACTGTATAAGAGAAGCATGCTTGGTGACTGTGAATAGATCATTGGTGAAGAGTGAGAATAGTAGGGGACCAAGGATGGAGCCTTGGGGAACACTGAATGTTCAGGAAGTTGAGGAGATAAGTCATTATGCCAGACAACTGCTTGTTGGCAGCAGTTAGATAGCTGTGAAACCAATCAGTAGCTGATTGAGAAAAGGATAGGTTAGTGAGAACAGAGATTAGTAGTTTGTGTAAGACCATGTCAAAAGTCTTGGATAGATCCAGAAATACAGCAGAGGAGAACAGGACATTATTTTTATGATGAAGGATAGAGTTAATGAAAGACAGCAAGGCAGTAGTAGTGCTGCAGTAAGGCCTGAAGCCATGCTGGGTGCTATAGAGGAGATTATTAGAGGTAGTCTAAGTCTTGAGAATTGATGCATTTCTCAAGTATCTTGGAAAGTGGAGAAAGGATGGCTATGGGGCGGTTATTGGAAAGTTTAGTGGAGGAGCCACCTTTATGGAGGAGAATGATATGGGATATTTTCCACAATGTGGGGACATCGCATTCTAATAAGGACTGATTAATTAAAATAGAGATTGGATAAACTAGGGCTTCTGGTGCTATTTTTAGGTATTCAGAGAGGAGATTGTCAGCTGCAAGTTTTGTAGGCTTAAGTTTCAATAGAAGTTTTTATATATATAGGAGGTAGGTACTTATGAAAAGAAAAGACTGTGGGCAGTGTATTTGGTTTTGATGTAGGGAGGGTGGTTAGAGGGTTGTGTTGTTTAGTCAAAGACAGAATGGTTTCAGTAAAGTGTTTATTGAATGAGTCAGCAATACTGCTGGAGGAAGAGGGAGTGGTAGGTGGGGAGTTCCTACTTTACCTGGGTGGAGAATGGAGTTTACTGTGGACCTGAACTGCTTAGGATTGTGATGGGAAGAGTTTAGCGCAGACTGATAATACTGGGTTTTATCTCACTTAAAAAAATTTTGTCCTTTGTATGTAATTATTGAAATGTCACCTCTGCCAATTATCTTATTCTTCCTACTGTCTGTCCATTTTATTATGTATCAACATTGTTTAATTACTTGCATGCAGTAATGTGTCCAATTCATTATTGTATCAACAATGTTTTAATTAGTTAATTGTATGTAACAATGTGGAGCTTTTCACCTCGGGCCTCCACTGAAAATGGGCTCCTCTAGGCCCAGTGGACTTTCCCAGTTAACAAATGCAATAAATAAATAAATGAATGAATAAATAAATAAATACAATTAAATAAATAAATCTTCCTTTATTTGCTTTTTGACCTTGTTGCACAACTCTAGGAATGACTGTCTAGAAGAGGAGGTTTTTGTTAAGCGCCAGCGCTCCCAGGCTTTATCTCTGATTTTCATTAATGCCCTGGTGCTTTTTTGTAGCCAAGGTGAGTACTATGTTTTGATTCTGGCATTTCTTATAGGGACATGTGTGTTGAGGATGCTTAGGAAGGTGCTATTGAAGAAGTGGATGGCTTCTTCCAGATGGAGGTACTTTAGTGGTGTCCAATCACATTTCTGAAGGGATGAGATAAAGGAGAGGGTTAAAGTTTACCCTATTTCGGATTTGCCTATAGATGATAGGTTTAGCACAATTTAAGTGGTGTCTCAGAAGGAATGTTAGAGTGTGATCACTGAGGCTGTCTGGTAAACAGCCAGCTAAGTATGAGTGAGGGTCTTTATTGACTAATATCCAGCTGAGAGTAGCATGTTTGTTAGAATTTTTATTTATCCAGGCAGGTGACTGTATTAGTTGGGAGAAACCATGAAGATTTAGGTGGTGGGCTGGGTGATTGTTACTACAAGATAGCCAGTTGATATTAAAATCACCTAGGATAATGGTTTCCTGGGGTACAGAATGGTTAGCCCAGTTCAGGAGGTTTTCCAGAGGTGGGATGTTTTGACCAGCTGGGAAGTAGCATCCTATGATGTTGATTGTTTTATTTGGGTTTAGTTTGAGGTAGGAATATAGGATTTCTTCATTTCCAATGTGGGGGCAGATGTGTTTAGGATCTGGATGTTGAGGTGGTGCTTAGACATTAGAGCCACCACACCCCCTTTCACCCCCTTTACATAGTTTCTGAAAAGGCAGACTTTATTATAATAAGTATATAAACAACAGAAAAACATTGCAATTGTAGTTATTTCATTGTTATATAATTTTTTTTACATTACTCATATGATATATATTCAAAATGTACTCAACGTTGTTGGAAAATCAATTAAAAAGACATATATAAAAAGAATAGAGAGTAGCACACATGTTTAATAGTTGAAAAAATTAAATGGGGAGATTCAATAAAGCCTACATAGTCATTTTTCACCATGTGCAGGTCATGGCGTAATGCATTCATAGCTGTGAATATTTTTAGATTCAGTAAACTCAGTGTAGAGGCATGCACTCATGCATAAACAAAGTAACTATAGTAAATAGGCCCCTTTTTAAATGAAATATTAGAATGAATACATCTAGTTATTGTATTAGTAGTAATATATTTCTATTTTTATATGAGATGTTTGTGTACATGTTTTTCATCATTTAGTTTGTTAAAGTTTTTATGTATGATGTTTAACAGATGTATTTAGGAATGTATATAATGCACAGTTAGTATATATGCTATACAAGTTTTTAAATTGAATAATTATTCACATCCAATTGATTAATTGAAGTTAATTGCTATTCATATTTATTGAGTACCACAGCAACACATTTTTTATGGTCTGATGAAGTGGTGTGATACAACCATGAAAGAGCTAACCTTGTTTTATCTGAGTCTTATGAAAGATTAAAGCTGGTTATACTTCATTTGGATGGACTGAGAAATTGTTTTGCCTATGGTTGAACTATTGGCCTTTTTGTTGTGTAGTATTTGCTTGTAGTTTTGGCCAAATGTTTCATTCATACACCTAGCAGTATTTTGTCTGTTGGGAATATTCTTAGATTTTCATACTGAGCTGCGTGTAACTATGGCAGAGAATAACCACTTGAATCAACAGGCTGAGAACTTTAAACATGGCAAATCGAACCATTCACTGGGAAATAATGGTGAGCAGCAGATTATAAGAGACAATTCAACACGAGCAATATCGATAGAAAGTAAAAGTAACCCCTTGTCGAATCCTATGTTTGTAGACAAGAGCAAGGGATGTGAACAGTTGGACAATGACTATACGCAGTTTCTCAGGTATATCCACTTATTGGAAGATGCGTTTTACAAACTTAAAAGACTGCAAACACAGCAGTACCACCTAGAGGCTTGTTTAAAGCATAAGCTGATACCTAGAGGTTTAAGAACATTTAAAATGCCAACTCAAGGGGAAAGGCAACCTTAGCTACTCTCCAGATGGCAACAACTCAGTCTGGAGGTTAGCTTTAATTATATACGGTTGCTTATAGAATTTGGAGAGAAAGATGAACAGAATGTCAGCAAAGAGATTATGAAATATGAGCAACAAATATATGATAGTTATACAGCATCTTTTGTAGGAGACAGGATCACATCACTAGCTGAATTGGTTACAGGTTATGAAAATAAAATGCTGAGACAAAAATTTCATACTTTAGAATGGGACAATGGAGAATTTAAGAAAGGCCATGTCTTTGTATGGCCTAAATCACATTTTCACTCAAATGAACAATTGGGGATTATCTTAAATGGAACTACAACAGGAGAAGGTGACGTCATCAACCCAAGGACACAATAGTTCAAGTGAAGAGGGAGAACAGCTTGGCGCCAAACAGAAAGTGAATGCACCTCCAGCACAAGAAGTTGTAAAGCAATAACAGCCAGGAACATCGGGGTTATCTTTAAAAGAGCAAAATCACTCTTTGTACAAATCAGCGCAACCATTCAGACTGGCAGAAATAATCCAAAGCCCTACAGAGCGGCAAGAGCAGGAAGATGAACTGTTTTTTTCAACCCTCCCTATAAGACTGGAACCATCTACGTAGTGGATAGGACTGTTGAAAACCAGAATGAAATTAAAATATTCACAGGAATCACCAGCAAGGGTGAAATGTGTCTGGGCCCACAAAATGAGCGTTAGTATGGAATATCTCTTCAAAACGATTAAAGGCAGCAGAGATTTATTTGCTTAACAAAGGACTATTGTTTATCCCCTCTCAACCTTTGGAGGTAACAGAGACAATTATTAATTTAGAAATGTTTAGCAGAAACTTACAGTTGAAAATGATGTTTAAAGACATAGATAATGTAGGTACAATGAGCTTTAAAAAGCCTAGCACTTTTATGCCGGTTAAGCTGTGTAAGAATGAAGTTTTTGAAAAGATAAAAGCAGAAAAAATGAATAATGCAAAGAGATATAATACATCTAGAGAGGAAAGTGAGGCATTAAAAAAACTTGCAAACTGACCCTACAATCACTATAAAGCCAGCCGATAAGGGTGGCCCAGTAGTGGTAATGGGCATACAATTTTATAATGATAGTATGTTCAGTATATTGCAAGATGATAAGGTATATTTACCTATAGTCAGTGGCAGACTTAATAATATTATCAAAGATGTGGAGATGATTTTATATATGACAGCTTATTGGAAGGAATCATAGATAAAAACTTATTTGAGTACTTCCAGTAGCCAAACCATTGACACCTGCTATACAAGGAATACCCAAAATTCATAAGCACCCATGCAGGCCCCCACTAAGACCAATAGTATCAGGAAGAAATTGGGTAACTGAACCCTTATCCATTTACAGTAAACTCAGTGTAGAGGCATGCACTCATGCATAAACAAAGTAACTATAGTAAATAGGCCCCTTTTTAAATGAAATATTAGAATGAATACATCTAGTTATTGTATTAGTAGTAATATATTTCTATTTTTATATGAGATGTTTGTGTACATGTTTTTCATCATTTAGTTTGTTAAGTTTTTATGTATGATGTTTAACACATGTATTTAGGAATGTATATAATGCACAGTTAGTATATATGCTATACAAGTTTTTAAATTGAATAATTATTCACATCCAATTGATTAATTGAAGTTAATTGCTATTCATATTTATTGAGTACCACAGCAACACATTTTTTATGGTCTGATGAAGTGGTGTGATACAACCATGAAAGCGCTAGCCTTGTTTTATCTGAGTCTTATGGAAGATTAAAGCTGGTTTTACTTCATTTGGATGTACTGAGAATTTTTTTTTTTGCCTATGATTGAAGTATTGGACTTTTTGTTGTGTAGTATTTGCTTGTATTTTTGGCCAAACGCTTCATTCATACACCTAGCAGTATTTTGTGTGTTGGTAAAATAACTACTGTGGCATGCTAATTACAGTACAAGTAGCTGAACTGTATGCTAACCAAGCAAATGAGCATGGTGGACTGATTCAACAAGCTCTAAAGCAACCGTGTAGACTTTGTGCAGGTGTTCCCCATGTATTTGAAAGATTTCTGAATACAGCCACAGACAGGATTATAAACGGACAGAAGAGCAAGTAAAACGTATTAGATTTGTACATAATTGACCTTAACATGTGACAATAGACATAATTCCACTTCTATACAGGGCAAATGCAACAAAAGGAGAGTAACAATAGTACCATATTCCCTTTTAAGTGGCAGGACATAAATGCAGCTTCACTCCCCCACCCCAAATGAGGAATACACTTATAACTAATGGAGACAGTTAAAAGTGTAAAACACATGAAACGTCCTATGCATAGTAGCATGTAAGTATTTGCAGTATGTAGCTGACAAAATGCAAGCATATTTTCTCAAAAACAGTACTCCTCTGTGCAGATATATGTCAAAGTAATACCCTCCTTTGATTGTTCAACATTCAGCTCCCCTTCATTTTTCTTGTCTACACTGTCATTTAGATTCAGTGCTGTCAGCACAGTTAAGATGCAAGTGACGTCTGAACTCATTAGAATTGCTGAATCCCTAAAAATTGGATCAATGTAGGGATGTTCATATCATGTAGGCACTCCCTCAGTGTTTGTTTTCAATGGATGTCAACAGTGAATTACACTGGTTAGACTTACAGAGCTGTACATGTAGGTCTGTGAAGGGTAAAAGTGTACATAAGCAGTGCACAATTCACAAGTTCTGTTTCATGAAGATGCAACCTCCTCTTCATTTGTTGGCAAAATGTGTTGCCTCTGTCCACTTAAAGTAGGTTTTCATTATTATGATCATTGTTGCATGATGCAGCACTTAGAACAATCACGGGAAATGCAGAAATGAATGGCAAGTTTCTCTAGGCTCATCATGTAACTATTCCTGTGGCAGCATGTGTATGTGTAGGTCTGAAGTAAAGATGGTCCTGGGTTCTAGTACAAGGTGTGCAACCTTTCCTTCACTTTTTGTGCTCCATATTTGCGTGATATAGGAACAGAGGTAAGTAATACAAGTGTTGCCTGTGCTGATCTTATTTACATGGAGGAGAGCAGAGGTGCTCATAGAGCACTAATGAGCAAGTAGTAGTTGTATTTAGTAGATGCTAATGAGCAAGCAGCATGTGTCTTTAATAGATGCCAATCACAGCATAAGTGGGTGCATTGCATGTTAATGAACCAATCTAACATAGTGGAGCTATTCAACAAGCTATAAAGCATCTGTGTAGACCCCATACTGTTTTTCCTGCATACTTCAATATTATTAGAGTAGGGACATGGAAAATCGACAGGGACCCAATGCTAGGGGCTGTTGCTGGTGGCAATAGGCATAGGCCACAAAGGAGATGAATTGTCAAGCCCAGTGTATCTTATCTGGTGCTACATGACCTGGATATTGAAGAGCACTACAGGGTGGAAAGGGAACACCACAAGAACTCTGTGACCTATGCCACCCTCAACTCACAACCAGAGCCATCTGAGGGAACCCCTCCCAGTGGAAAATAAGATATGCGTATCCCTTAGAATCTTAGCTACAGGTGCCTTTCAAAGACAAGCTGGGGACATGATGGGTGTGTCACTGGCATCAGCATCCAGGATCCTCCACCAGTTCCTTGATGCTATGCTCATACATTCCAGTGAACACATATGCTTTCACCATTGTTCTGAGGAGTGGGCCAGCAATATGCAGCAGTTCAACCATATAGCACACTACCCTGAAGTACTGACAGCCATAGATTGCACTCATGTACACATTAAGGCACCACTTGGTGAGCAGAGTAAAATCTACATTAACCACAAGGGATACCACTGCATCAGCTGCAAGTAATGTTTAATACCTAGGGAATTATCTTGAATGCATGTGGCGGCAACCTTGTCAGTTAGCATGACTCCCATATCTGACACATATCACTGCTGTGCCAGATGTTTGCTAGGGGGTACAAGCCACAGGGTCATTTACTGGGGGATGCTGGCTATGGACTGGAACTGTGGCTGATGACAACCATCAGAGCTGCACTCACAGCCACAGAAGAATACCATAATGAGACACGAGCTCAAACCAGAAACATCAAAGAGCATGTGTTTGGGATGCTGAAGTCACTGTTCCAGTGCCTAAATACATATGGTGGAGTCCTGCAGTATATAATCCATGCACATGTACACACATTTTTACAGTATGTCCAATGCCACACAATCTGATCTTGTGGAAACAGCTGCAGCAGGATCATCAAGGGGAAGGGACACACATCCCCCCACCAATGCCTAGGTCACCACAGAAACAGTCAGAGGAGACAGATGTAGGCATGCCCAGTATGCTCTTGCTTTGGCTAAGAAACAATGCATAACACATTCACTGACTACCTAGGTGCCTAATACATTGCTCCTGCTCACGTACATTTATTAAAATTGATGCAAGAAAAGTCATACAACCTTTACCTCCCCATATATTCCCCATGTACTGCTTGCATCAGAGTTAGCCCTGAGCTAAAACTGTGTCAACTGTTGCATATGAAAGGTAAGTCCTGAACCTAGATTATATTCTTTAATAATATTATGGCATATCCTTGTATTTCTTAACTTTGTACAGTAATCAAGTAAATAGTGGTGGATTTGTATAGAACATACCTTAACACATGACAGCAGAGACTTATTTTACTTATATGTGTCCATTAGTAAAGACAAAGCCTCAGGTATCAAAGATTCACAAAGTCATAACTCTTAAAAGTACTGATGAACACTGCATGGCCACAGTTTAGCACTATACCTTTGTACTGGTAAATCATTAAAGAGAGAAGTTAGAAAGTCATTAATGATGTAATGATATAATGATACACATTGCAGTTTATGACTTCACAACCCATCCCAAGATCAAACAACAGGCAGGATGCAGAACAAGGAGATTAACAAGAGCATCATATCCTTGTTTGTGCCATAGCAGTAAATCACCTTTGCCCCCCCCCCAAAAAAAAAAGAACAGGCTATGCTTGTTTGTGCCATAACAATAACTGAGCTTTGCCACCCCCCAAAAGAGCAGTATACCCCTGTTTGTGCCATAATAGTAATTCACTTATGCTCCCCCCAAAAGAACAACATATGCTTGTTTGTGCCATCCAACCTGGCCTTCAGTTGCTGCCAACTGCATATCATATTACTTCCAGTTAATATCCTCACACATTTTAAAGTCAATGAAATGGAATGGCTTGCACCCTTCATGTCTCACACTACTGGTCAGATAAGACATGTAAGATAGAGCTGTATATTTGCAAGCATAATCATAACAGGTTGTGTGATCACTAGGTGCACTACATCCAAATAAAATAAATTTACTTAAATGTACAAATCACAGCTGATGGTTTGATAGCAGTGTACATTCTGATGCAATTGTTTGTGTGAAGAATGACTTCAGTTCTTTGCTGCAAAGCTGTTTGTGTGGCAAAGAGGAATAAGGCCTCCATCATGTTTTCTGTAACTGCATTGGTGTGGGAGTTCAAATCCAGAGCTATGGAGAAATATGCAGTATGTACTATCATTTCTTAATGTGTATCTCATACAGTGCTTTTGCTCATTTCAGATGTCTCTTCTTTTTTTCTAATTGTTTTTAATTCCACTTTTTACATGATGCACCATGTAGAGCAAACACTGGAGCTGGAGAACAAATACATTTCATGTTTGGATGTGCTTATCTGATTTGCACAAAGAGTGGTATTGCAGAAACAGGAAAAAATGGACCACCTAGGAAGGAGACAGTCAAAAATAGACATCAGATACATTCAATTAATGATCTTGGCCATCATGAAAACCCAGCCTGGTGTACAGATGGTACTGAGTTCTAGTACAGAGTGTGCAATCTTTGTTTTACTGCTGTGACATTACAGTTTATAGCAATGAAGTGCAGCATAGACAACTGTTTCCTCAACCTTCTTCTGGCATCAGGTGTAAGTGTAGGAATGCCCTACACATGGTCCTCAGTTTGAATACAGCATATTCCATACATTGTTTATTTTTATTGATTTAGTAATGCATGTATTATCACATTTATGATCAAATGTATGACTGTGGGTATACTGTATACTATAGTCCTGTAAATATATTCCTGCTATCTGCACCGGCATGGCCTTCACTTTCACAAGCAACACATAAACAACTGCCTGTACATGCAATGATCCTGAAATTGCATTGCTTGTCACTGTTGCGCAAATGATAACTAGCAGGTATATGTTAGATAATACTAACTGTCAGATGTTAGCAATGCGGCTCACATTTATGCACTGCTTACCTACATGCAAAAAGGTATATCTCGCATGCATTGACACTTTGTTAAACATCTCACAAATCTGCAGCTCGCTGCCATATGGAGCTGTATATATGATGGTTTATTATTGGTGTTTAATGTCCATTTCCTTTGTATGACATAAAACTGCATGTGGAAACATTGAAAAGTAAGGCCCCGATCTAACTATACATAGTATATTTACAATGCATCCATGTGTTGCCCTCCAACAAGTACTACAAGGCTGGGGACATTTTTCACACATAAAAGTACTCTACAAAGTGCACTATTTAATGTTGTGTACTTCCTCATGGACAGGGCCATTTGGTTATGCTCACAGCTTCACTCTGCTAAATTCAAACAACCAGCTATGCTCAATAAGGGTACTTGTGTTGTTACACAGCTAGTCTTCTAAACATCCTAGTGCTATTAGGCTAGTGGTCTCATATGATGCTATGAAGCTATGTGCTTATGCAGGCCTCCCAAGCTGTTGTTCCTCACATGGCCTGCTCATGTCATCTACTATACGTCCACCTGCACTTTTGTATAAAGCAGACTTGTGTTGTGTCATTTGCGTTGAGTACTTTTTTCTGTAGTCTGTGTACTTAGGTAGGAGTTCTGTACTCACTGCACTTGAATCTGTATGTGTGTGTGTGTGTGTGTGTGTGTGTGTGTGTGTGTGTGTGTGTGTGTGTGTGTGTGTGTGTCTAGTCAGCACAGTAGATGTGGTATCCTACACTTACTTCAGCAATGGCAAGGACTGCTAGTATTTTGATACCTGCTCAAGCTTGCACATAGGCTCATAGGTTCATAGGTAGGTAATAGGCTATTGGCCCTAGGGCCTATATAAGCCTAGCCAAAAAGGTACCCTGGCTTTTTCCACCCAAGAAATATATTTTTCTGTGTCAATGTCGAGCAGAGCCACAGAGGTGATCCCTGGGGTAAATTTCCTATTTCCCATCCAATCATCAAGATTTTTCCTGAAGAGTGCTAATGAGGAGCTTTGTTTGATATAGTTAGGTGGTTTGTTCCAGAGTATGGGAAGTCTCTGAGACAGGAATCTATCCCTCCAGCATGTTCTGTTTATTGTGGTGACAAGGTTTAGGTCCCTAGAGTGTGTAGCTCAGAGGGATTGGGATTTCGTTAAATGGAGCATGTCCAACAGCTCTGGGTTTGACATAGCTTTGTATGTTAGGCAGAGATCGCCTCTGAGTAGGCGATATGTGACTGAGTAAAGCTGGAGTTGTTTGAGATGGTTTGCGTAGGGCATCTGTTTGTGGCCAGTAATCCTCTTTGTGAGGTATTTCTGCGGCCTTTTCAGTTGTTGTAGATGTCTTGTGAGGTACATACCAAAAGGGGCATTGTACTCTATAATGGGTCTAATGAGTGATGAGTAGAGGGGAACAATGGCCTCTTTTCCCTGGATGAGAAACCTTTTGTGATGAGGTGTGCCACATAGAAGGATTTCCTGACTACTGTGGTGATGTGATTATCAAAGGAGAGGCTACTGTCCACCTGTGTCCCAAGGTCTCTTATCATACTTTCTGTGTTAAGTGGACTACCACCTATGTGGTAGCTCATGGGTACAGAGTTTTTACCAAAGGGGATGACAATGCACTTTTCGGCATTGCGCTTGAGGCCATGGCTTTGACACCAGGCATTTGTCTCAGTGAGGCCTTTTTGTAGGATGTCCACATCATTAGGAGTTTTGATTATGGCTCCTAGTTTGCAATCATCTGCAAACTTTATTAGCCAAAGACCTTCTGTGTTAGCCTGTACTTCAAAAAAGTAGATACCAAACAGAAGAGGATGCAGGACTGAACCCTGTGGTACTCCACTTGTTACTGGTCTGAAGTCGGATTTGGAGTCTGCTACTTTCACAGTGTGGGTTCTGTCAGTGAGCCAGTTGGCAACCCATCTTGTGACATAGGGATTTATACCTAGTTTAGTGAGTTTATCTATAATTCCAGAGTGGGGGATGGTGTCAAAAGCCTTGGTGAGATCTAGATAGGCTGTGCAAGCCACCATATCCTCATCTATGGTTTTGGTGACTGCTTCAAATAAGTCTATCAGGTTTAGGAGGCATGATCTGCCTTTTACAAACCCAAACTGGGTGGGGTCCAAAGTTTGGAGAATACCAGTGTCTTTGTTTATAAGTTCCATGATGATATATTCCATGGCCTTGCAGACCAGGCTTGTTAGGCTAATGGGGCAGTAGTTCCTGGGGTTCCTGGTGGCTCCCCCTTTTTGGAGTGGGATGACCGTCACTGTGCACCATTCAGTGGGCACAAAGCCTGAAGTGAGGCTATGATTGAACAAGGTGCTTAGGTGGGGTGCCAGTTTATTCCGTAGTTCATGTAGAACACAGCCTGGGATGTTGTCAGGTCCCATGGATGCTGTGTTCTTGGCTTTGGAGAGTGTGGTTTTTACCTGTGCAGCTGTGATTACAGGAACTTTGCATTCTTCTGGTATAGAGATGGGCCCTTTAGGAGGTGAGAGGGGGGTAAAGTTAGCATTGGACATATGTGCCAGGATGTTGACAATATCAATTGTTTTTGTATATTTAATGCCATTGTGCTGTAACTCAGAGCAGATCTGAGTGTTGCCATTGAGATTCTTGACATAGTTATCGAATGCTTTGTGGTTGTCTTTAGAATTAGTGGCGATTTTGTTTTCGTAACCAGCTTTGGAGGATTTTATGAGGGATCTCAGCTTCTTACTGAGGCTGACCAGGGAGTTCCTCCAATCATGGGATTTGTATTCTTTTTTGCAACAGTTTCTTCCTTCTGTTGTAAAGTTTGCTTATGGCAGGGGACCATCAGATCAGCTTCCTTTTTTTGGAGGATAACATCTTGGTTCTGTTAGGGATAGCATGATCCATGCACTCTTATAAGTTCACCTGCACTCCTGTATAAGTCAGACTTGTGTCTTGGAGCATGCATTAAGTACTGTGTTCTGTTGTCTGTGGACTTAGGCACATGTTCTGTTCTCACTGCAGTCGACTATGTATGTCTAGTCAGAAGAGTAGACGTGGAATCCTACAGTTACTATTCCAATGGCATGGATTGCCAGTGTTTTGATATTTGCACAAGCCTACACATCTATTTCATGCAGCCCTCCCAAACTGTTGTCTCCTACATGGCCTGCCAATATCATCTGCTATAAGTTCACCTGCACTCCTGTATATACCAATTTTGTGCCTTGGTGCTTTAAGTACTGTGTTCTGTAGTCTGTCTATTAAGTTAGGGGTTCTATTTCCACTGCAGCCAACTTGGTGTATATGTGTGTCTTCACCAATTACATGGATTGCCAGTTTTTTGATAGTTACTCATGTGTGCACATCCATTTCATACAGGCCTCCCAACCTCTTGTCTCCCGCATAGCCTGTTGTTGTCATCTGCTATAAGTTCACCTGCACCCCTGTATAAATCAAACTTGTGTTGTGGTGCTTGTGTTAAGTATTCTGTAGTCTGTGTACTTAGATAGGTAGGGGTTTTATTCTCACTACAGTCAACTGGGTGTGTTTGTGTCTGTCACTTGTTGCTTGGCATTACTGAGAGCATTTTACACCAGCATGTGAGATACTTAGTCTGGCCTCAACAGACTCTGCTGCTGTCATCAGCTATATGCTAGCTTTGAATATGCAGTAATCCCACCAGGCCAGGTAGACGTGACTTCATCCTATACTAGACAGCTAATAGTGATATGGCTTTTAATCTATCCAAATACATCAGGGCATGGTCTGTAACTTCTGTATTATGTTGATGATAAAGGCTTGTGTCTGTAATAGTGGCAGCAGTGGTACTTTGTTAGCATATATTACACTATAATAGTGCTGGTATTAATATATGCCTGTGTTTCTTGTTTTTTATCACTGGTGAGTCTGACAGTGGAACTGTGGGTCCTGTACCACCTGATGTCAGTGTCTCAGCCAACACTGATGATGATGGTTGCCAACCTGAGGCACGGTCAGGGGGTGCAGAGGTTGAATCTTCACAGAGGTTGACATACAGCACCCCTTACATCTACATTGCACACATCCAGTAGGCCTATGCCTACCCACTCCACTGAGGCCACATAGATTGGACAGGTGGAGGGCAAGAACATTGAACAGGGAAGTGTGGCTACTGTGGCGTCAGTGCCTGTTGAGTCTGACCATAGGCAAAGTGTGGGCGAGGCACCACACAAGAGGATTAATAGGGGTGTTCAGAGGGGACCTGCTGTCCCTCCTTCATCTGGTGTCGGTATCACTTCTAGTGCCACTCTAAGTATGTTTAGGGCCATCATGGAGGCACAGGCACATTCTCATTGGTGCTGCAGACAAATGCTCAGGACTGCGGATGTGGCACACTCTGGCATGTGTGATTACCTCCACCATGTTACAGATTCCCTGGATCAGATGAATGCCACAGTGGAATGAGGGCTGTCTATGATGGATCAAGGGGTGTCTGTCATGGAATGAGCAGTATCTTTGATGGAACGTCTGCTGGGAGAGGAATTGCATCCTCTTGGGTGTAGGTCAGCCACATCATCTGCTGTCAGCCAACGTGGCCATGCCTGATCATGCTCCCACTGTGGCATAATGTCCACTGCTCCATCAGTGAGTGTGCTGTCCACACAGACATGGCAGGCTATAGGGTCATAGTACTTGACATTCTTGTGAAGGGAGCTCATCCAGCAGACAGTAGTCACATTCAGGTAGCAGCACTTTATCTACGCATGGTACTGGATGTCAATATGCTAGTGCAACTCCCGGCAGAGCCAGTTCTCATAGTCAGAGATGACAACAATTAACTGCCACCTCTACCATGCATGGCTCACCCCTATCCAAAACACCAATCTGTAGAGCTAGCACTCAGCTTGGCTGTGTTCATGCACAAGATCACACACCAATTTCACATGGAGGACTGCTACATACACACACACAACAGTTACTCATTTTGTCTCACTACCCATTTCTGGTTTTGTCCAAATGTCTGCCTTCTTCTCCTTCTTACTCACACACACTCAACAACCTTTTGTGTCAGCCTAGACTTCCTGCCTACCCACACGACACCCTGTGCAAGTGATGATAACTGTGCCATGTCCCTGTCTTCTATGTTTCTGATTCAGGGACACAAAATCTGTGTCTGATGCCCAGGTTGCATAGCTAACTTATTGCTTACTATATCTGCATTTGTGTTTTAGAAATGTTCATTGTACCTGTGACTTATATTTTCCTTGGAAATGTATTGAGTTTATAGGATCCTAATATCGAAACTTTATAGTGAATACTGTTGTAAAGGCTATGAAGTCAGGAACTGCAAGGTGCATCATTACTTTGTAACTTCTATCTGTAATGACCACTATATAACACCCTGTGCAAGTTATGATAACTGTACCATATATCTGTTTCTATATTTTGGATTCAGGGAGACAAAGGCTTTCTGTCTAATGTTCAGGATGCATAGCTAACTTACTGCTTAGTGTATCTACATTTATGGTGTTTAACTGGTCATTCCTTTTTTAACTTATATTGGCCTTGGGAAATTCAACAGCTGATAGCATCTAAATGTCAAAACTTTATAGCGAATGCTCTTGTGAGGGTTGTGAAGTAAGAAACTGAAATGTGTATAATTACTTTCTAACATTTCTCTTACACAATTTTTTTCCAGTCCAAACGTATAACATATAGTGCACATCACATGTCACTCCATGATTTTTTGATCTTAGGACTGTATGATAACACAGCATTTTTCCCCTTCCCTTAGTTTTTTTCATTTAAAGTTCATTTTTTGCCACTGTTTGTGTGATGCACGGCATCATGCAAACACTGTACCAGATAACCAGGACCACCCAGGAAGCAGACAGCCAAAAATAGAAACCAGATACATTCAATTAATGCTATTGGCCATTGTGCAAACCCAGTAAGTGGTGTAAATCTGCAGTTAACAGCAAGAACTTACCAATGAATACTAAGATAGGGAATGTCATGTAACTAATCCTGTGGCAGCAGGTATTAAGTGTAGGGCTGGAGTCCATATGGGCCTGGCTTCTAGTACAAAGTGTACAACCTTGTTTTACTGTTGTGACATTGCAGTTTATAGCAATAAAATGCAACATAGGCAAGTATTTTTACACCCTTTTTGTGGCAACAGGTGTAAGTGTAGGACCACCATACACACGGTCCTGGGTTTGAATACCATGTATTCCATACACTTTTAATGTTGTTCCACTTCACATTATAGTCAGACTCACTTGACATAGTGTAGATGATGTTAATGTTTATATGTATGAGGGTTGAGGCACTAATATTGTGTCATTTATTTACTTATTTAATTATCTAAGTATTGCCTATTTATTATCAAATGTAAGACTGTGGGTATAATGCGTACTATGTTCCTGCAAGTATATTTCTGCTATCTGGACTGACATAGTCTTCACATTTGACTAACACAGTTACACTGCTTGCATACCAAATAACCTTGAATTTGCATTGCTTGCCACTGTTGTGCATCACTTGCCATCACACAAAATGTTGTTAGGCAGTGCGCACCTTTGAGCATAATGTTTGCATGACAGTAAGTGATACTCAACATTTTCAAACTGTGTGCACACTCCCAGTAAACACAATAACTGCAATTGGCAGGAAAACATCATTTTACATTAGCCTTGACCTGTGGTAGACATGGAAGGCTTTCATGGAGAGAGAGTGAGATTCTGTGCTCAAAGATGGGATGTCCAAGAGTCCAAAGTGTTTGTTGTACTCCTACTGAATGAACATGGGCCAAGTTTATTGCAGAGAGACTATTGTGTCTCCGACAACAAGTCAGAGGCAAGGGATAGGATTGCCTGGGTTGTGACCAGTGCTACACACTGGGGAGCAATGTAGACACCACAACAGCGACCTCCAGAGGAGGAACAGGGATACCCTTGAAAGTTGGATCAAAGAGTGTAGGACAGGAGGCACCCCACAGATGTGTAAGCATTGGTTACAGAGATTACTTGCAAGAGCTGAAAGCTTAATATAGTCAGGACTGGTATTCATAATGGTATTCTGTTCTGATTTTTCCACAGCTGTCACAGAGAGAGAAATAAATGTGAGAACCCATGCCACTAGACTAACATAGGTGAGAGAAGCATGTAGTGTGCATGCAGCAGAACAGTGTACTGTTACTGTAGCATTAAAAGTTTAAGATAGTTCTTTTGGTGTATCTTATACAGTTGTATCAAAGCGAGCATGCATATCTCAACTGTAAAAGCAAGTATGCATACATTGTGTGGCACAAACCAACAGTTCAATATTCTTATTTCAAACTGAGCAGTCACCTGTCAACTCTAAAAACAAACTGTGCATTCATTAGTCTATAGACCAAACCAACAGCACAGAATTAGACAGTAGTCACAGGTTGTGGGTTCACATGCACACTTCCCAGCTATACAACACTGTTAATTTGTCATCAGTATTATAAAGTAAATTCAAACTTTTATAGCAGGTTTCAAAAATGGCCTGCTGTAATCTGTAATCGGTATAACCAGAACATGCATATTTGCAATATATGCACACAAGGACTGACTGCTGCAATCTGTAGTATATTATGCATCTGTTATGGGCTGGGTAGTCTTACAAGTAAAAAAGTTATTTGTTAGGAGTTGGCAGTCTTAAAAGTAAAGGTAACAGAATAGAGTCAAATAATTGTATCAATACATTGTATGTCACATATGAATTTACTAATGTTATCCTTTTTTTCTCTCTCACCTCAGTCATTATCCTCTCTCTTTTTTTATTATTTATGTTTTGTTTTGTTTTTTTTCCACAGCACAGTGGGGTAGGCCTGCCCCACAGGATCCCCATCCCACTGGCTACAACACCAATGCCCAGCACATCTGGGATTTAACCTGGCAGCACACCTCTGCTGCCAATGCACTATCTGGCCCCTTCTGCCCTGCAGGATAGGCCAGTGGTTCTCTCCAGGAGCAGTGGCAGAGGTGGTCAGTTTATCACCTGCAATGAACTGCCAGGTGTGGTGCAAAGGATTGTGCGCCACACAGTTAGTGCACCCCTACACTGGATGCAGACACTGCTCTCTATCATTGTACCTAATAACATGAGCAGGAGATGCAGACAGCAGGCACTGCAGCCATTGGCACAGTGAGGTGACAGTGATGACAGTCCAATGGGCGAGGACTCGATTCTGATGGTCACCTAAATTCTCATCCATAGGTACTCAATGTCCCCACCCTCAACCCAACCATGGTATTCACCAGCCTCTTGTGTCCATCATTGTCCCTGTGTCTTGTCTTGTATGTTCTGTCCGTCTGCAATTGTTTCTTCACCTACCCAAACTACCTGACCCAGACATACCTATGTCCCTTCCCCAACATTCCTCTCTCTCTCTCTGAAAAAAAAGAAAAGGCACCTGTCCCAAAAAACAAAAAAATCATCCCGCACATGGCTCTCCATTTTGAACTCGTCTTCTTGATTCAGTCCAATTGAATATATAACATGATGGTGTTGTTGTTCCACATCTCTCTGTTGGTGACAGTCTAAATTCAGCTAATATTCTGCATATCTGAATTTTACTGTTTTAAATTTTACATTTCTTACTGTTGAAGAAATGGATACCTATAGTTCTTTCCTACCTTCCTCCTCCACATTCCTGCCCACTTTTCACTTAGTTTTTCCCCCTACTTGCTCCCCTTTTCACCACTGTCCTATTTTCCCAATTTCTTTTCTTTAAAGCATTATTGTGCGATGGTGCGCATCCTGCACCAACATGCAGCAACCACTTTGCAAAAAGTGGTTAAAAGTATGAGATAAAGCTATATTTGAACCCAGTACCATCTGGCCTATACTGCAGGGCAGAACTACCTGAGGGGACAAGTAGTGCAGGGACAGCAGAGGAGGTGCTGCCAAGTTGCATCCCAGACATGCTGGGCATTTGTGCCTGATCTGGTGGATTAGGGGCAGGTAGATCTTGTGGAGCAGGCCTACCCCACTGTGCTGTGGAAAAAAACATAAACAAAAAAATAAATAAAAGAGAAGATAAGGGTTGTGTGAGAGAAAAAATGGCTAACATTAGTAACTTCATATGTGACATATAATGCATTGCTACAATTATTTGACACTAGTCTGTTACCTTTTCTTTTAAAACTGCTAACTCCTAACAAATAGCTTTCTTATTTTTAAGACTACCCACTTCATAACAGATGCACACTATATTACAGATTGCAGCAAGCAATCCTTTTATGTGTCCATCTACTGCACATATGAGTGTTCCAGTTATACAGATTACAATTTACAGTCACTGGTCTAGATGTTTAAAGTTACATTGCAATACTGATGAAAACCTAACAGTATTGTATAATTGGGAAGTGTTGTTTTTGAACCCACAACCTCTGACTACTCTCTAATACTGTACTGCTGCTTTGTGCTACAGACTAATGCATGCATACTTGCTTTTGCAGTTGAGGTATGCATGCTCAATTTGATACAACTTTATAATATACCAAAAATGTCTTAAACTTTTGATGTTACAATAACAGTACTGTTCTAGTGCATACTTACCACATGCTTCTCTCATCTGGACCACTCTACCCCGATAGGTTCTCATATTCAGTTCTCTCTCTGTGGTAGCTGTGGAAAAAAAAAGAACATAAAAGAATACTATTATGAATACCACTCTTGAATATATTCAGCTTTTAACGCTTACAGCTAATCTCTGTAATTGATACTTACAGATCTGTGCGGTGCCCCAGTCCTACATTCCTCAATCCAGTGTTCAAGGGTGTCCCTCTTCATACTCCATAGGTCATTGTAGTGATGTCTACATTGCTCACCAGTACAGGGGAAACTGGTAGCACTGGTCACAGCCTAATCAAGACTATTCCATGCCTCTGACTTGTAATATGAGCCACAATATTCCTTCTGCAATAGCCTGGGCCCACATTCTTTCACTATGAGTCCAACTAACATTTTGGACTCCTGGAAACCCCATCTTTGAGTGCAGAATCTCACTCCTTCAACACAAATGCCTGCAATGCCTACTATGGATCAAGACTAATATAGAATGATGTTTTCCCACCAATTGTAGTTATCGTGGTTACTGGGAATAAGCGCACTGTTTGAAAGTGCTACAAGATGCTTACTATCGCACATACATGGTGCTCAACATTGCAAAACTTCAAGCACTATGTTTGCACAATGTTAAATGGAGCAAATTACATGCTGGGTTCTTGGATTTACAAATAAAAGTATTTGAAAGTGTTACATACACCTGCATTCGAACCTGGTACCATCTGGGCCCAAGAAGGGATGGATTAATGCATTAATAGGTTATGACACAGACACATTTGAGTAGCAGGTGTATTTAAGAGATGAATAGCAACTGGCAGACTTAAATGCTGTTACAAATATCTGCTACTTCACTGACTCTGTGACAGCAGGTATGAATGTGCTTAATGCAGTGATGCGTTTCTTTTTGGGGCCAGATTGTACTGGGTCAGAATACAGCTGTAAGCAATATGTTTAACTGATTTTCTATTAGCACTGTTGAGTATTGGTGCATAATGTGCACCATCACGCAATAATGATTTTAAAGGTATAAATGAGGAACATAGAACAGTAGTGACATGGGAAGCATCCAGGCAGAAAAACAATAAGAATACCCTGCAAACTGTGACAGTTAGGATTAATTGTACGAAATACATGTACTGCAAAACTGACTCTGTGGCAGCACGTGTTAATATATTGATATATTCCTTGTTGTTTGGGTCAGATGCTACCAGGTTGTAATACAGTAGTATAGGATTCATTGAAATACATTTACAAACAGGTGATGTTCTCCATTGCTTAGCAATGGTGTGCTATGTGTACCATCACACAGTAATGCTTTATAAAAAATAAATGAGGAAACAGTACATGTGCTACTTAACTGACTGTGTGACACCACATATTATTGCTTTGATCCATTCCTTTTTGGGGCCAGATGGTACTGGGTACAAATCCAGCTGTATGTTTATGCTATTCAGACAGTTCATACTAATTTACAACCTATTTATTGTATCAACTTTCTAAGTGTTGAAGTGCAATATTACATATCTGTATATATTTTATTGGCTGTTGTCCCCAATTATGTATGCCTTTGGCACAATATCTTGCTCAAAGGGGATGGCAGGCATGTTTCTGTTTCATTGTAACACGTCTATGTGACATTTTATGTCCCTACTTCTGTTTATGTATCCTTGAATTATGTTGGCCTTTGTGGAGAAATGTTGAGCAGAATTGTTACTATCTGTGTAGTCCTGGTGGTCATTTTGGCATTTCATGGAAATCCGCGGACTTTCACTTTATTGCTGTCCACATTCACTTTCAAAGTTTCATGGCTAGTAACACTGCCATGAGCGGCGAAACCTTCCTTACATGCACCGCACCTCATTAATATGCATTGCATGATTCTGCACGATGAGCACCATCGTGGTCGCTGATACAGTCTGTGTTTATTGAATCCCACGGAATAGTTTGACATGTTAAAGCATTTATGAATTAAAGAAAACTTGAATATGTAAACTCAATAAGTATATAATTGTAATATAATGCTGAGTATAATTTTGGATGCAAGCTGTTTGCTGAACTCTGAGTTAATAAAGCTGTGAACAACAACAACAACAAAAAGCATGTTGTCTCTAAGGATTAGGAAGGTACACTTTATTTATGAATAATTGAAAAAAATGCATTACCTAGCAAAGACAGCTGTATGTTCCCTAGAGACAGTTTCTTCATGGCAGTGGTTCCCGATGTCTGGTTATGACTTTTGGGCAAATATAAATATAGGATACAATAATCATGTTTTGGGAAATAAATTAGATTTTCTGAATAAGTGTGTACTCTGGATAGTGACTTTTGAAATCTGACACTCGGACCAAATATTTCTTGATGACTTAGTATTCAAAACTTAATTTTGTAAACAAGCATTTTTATAGCTAAAAGCATTGTGATGGCATTTAAGTATGAAAGCTTACTGGTCATTATGTAGATTCAAACTCACATGTTGCAGTTTAAAAGCTATGAGCTGGATTACAGCTTCTGTGTTTATACTACTTGAAGAGCTTTAAGTATCAGGTATCTCACAATGAATGGAGCTTATCTCTTACTACCTGTGAAATAACAACCGACAGATATGATTAATGAAAAACAATTTCCAAAACTTATTTTTTTTGCATTGCTATGAAAAATCAATGTTAGTTTTAAAATGTGTGATTTTTATTTTCCTGACAATGAATATGAATGTTAGGTTTGAAGAAAAAAAAAAGAACTCTCCATAAAAGACAACAAATCTGAAACCAAGCATAATTCTTTGCTTTCATGTTTAGCTCCATAGATGAAAGCTTCCCTCTACTTGATAGTAGCAACACGGTTATCTGGTAATTGGCACTTCAGTTTCCTTGACTTCAGTTGATTGGATTTTACCATCTACAATAGTTTCGATGATGACCTTTGTCTTTCTGGTCGCTACAGGTTCTGAAATAAACACACAAACAAATAATGAATAAATAATACAAAAAAGCTTCAAAAATGCATGAAAACCGGAGCTACATATGTCTTGTTTACAGGTTTTCTTTTTCACATATATGGAAATTTAGAACTAACTCGTTAAATCCTTTCCCCGGTTTATTCACTCTAATGCTTCAAGAATTAATAGCTTTAAAATTACATGAACTACTGTGGAGTTCCTAAATAGCCAGCTGTTAGTGCATTTCTCTAGATTTTGTCTTGTATTTATAAGTGTAAAATTAATTAACTAACACCAGAATACAGTAAAAGTTATGAAAATGACTTTGATTTTTGAACTAAACAGGCACGAACTCCAAATCTAAGATGGAGTATAAAAAGTGCAACTTGTATTCATAGGTTCATAGGTTCATAGGTTGGTACTAGGCTATCGGCCCTAGGGCCTATACAAGCCTAAATATAACAATTCCCTGGCTATTTCTTCCCACACTATTTACTTCCCTGGACCCCGGGGTGAATTTCCTTTCTCCCATCCAATCATCAAGGTTCCTTTTGAAGAGGACCAAAGAGGTGCTCTGCTTGACATGTATGGGCAGTCTATTCCAGAGTCTGGGGAGTCTCTGGGTCAGGAACCTATCCCTCCAGCATGAGGGATTGGGATTTCTTTAAGTGTAGCATGTCCAACAGCTCTGGGTTTGACATGGCCTTGTATGTTAAGCAGAGATCAATAATGGCTCCCAGTTTGCAGTCATCTGCAAACTTTGTTAGCCAGAGTCCCTTAGTGTTGGCCTGTACTTGAAAGAAGTAGATGCCAAACAAGAGAGGTCCCAGGACTGAACCCTGAGGTACTCCACTTGTCACTTGTCTGGAACTGGATTTGGATTCAGCTACTTTTGCTGTGTGGGTTCTGTCAGTAAGCCAGTTGGCAACCCATCGAGTGACATAGGAATTAATGCCCAGCTTAGTAAGTTTTTCTATGATTCCAGAGTGGGGAATGGTGTCAAAGGCCTTGGAGAGGTCCAGATAGGCTATGTGGTCTGTCTTACCCATGTCCACAGCTATGGAGACTGATTCTAAGAAGTCAATCAGGTTCAGGAGACAAGATCAGCCCTTCACGAACACAAACTGAGTAGGGTCCAGTGTTTTAAGGTTTCCGATGTCTTTGTTTATACGTTCCATGATAATAAGTTCCATGGCCTTGCAGATCAGGCTCATCAGATGGTCGGTAGTTCCCAGGATCCAAGGTGGATCCCCCCTTGTGGAGTAGGATAACTGTAGCTGTGCGCCACTCAGTGGGCATGAAGCCTGAGGTGAGGGTAAGATTAAACATGATGCTTAGGTGAGGTGCCAGTTCATTTTATAGTTCATGTAGTACACAGCCTGGAATGTCATCTGGTCCCATGGATGCTGTATTCTTAGCTTTGAAGAGTGCGCTTTTTACCTGTGTGGCCGTTATTACCGGAATTTGGCAATCTTCCAGTATTGAGATGGGCCATTTAGGGTGTGAGAGGGGGGTGAAGTTGGCACTGAATCGATCTGCCAGGATATTGGCAAAATCCTTGGGATCAGTATATTTAATGCCATTCTGTTGTAGCTCAGAGCAGATCTGAGCATTGCCATTTAGATTCTGGTTTGTGGTTGTCTTTGGAATCTTTGGCAATTTTATTTTCGTAACTAGCTTTGGAGGATTTTATGAGGGATCTCAGCTTCTTACTGAGGTTGGTAAGGGAGTTTTTTGCATCCTGGGATTTTCCTCTTTTCTGCACAATTTTAAAATTAGCAAGGTTTCCACTTATACTACTGAAAATTAACTTTGTGTTGGTTATGGCTGATTTGATAAATTTAAGCAAAATGATGGCATTTACACATTCAAAGAAATCTTCATGTCAGGTAACACAAACTGTCTAAGATGTGTGTATGTATATATATATATATATATATATATATATATATATATATATATATATATATATATCTGTATATAAAATCATGTCATTATCTAAAACTATTGATTCTTAATGGTAATGTGGCATACTCCATAGTGAAGTAACAGACAACAGAATTTTAGAATACCAGAAGTAGCCAGATAACAAGTTTAGTTAAAGTAAGCCAGTGAGGGATTAACCAGAGAGTTACGTAGGTTATAGTATGGGACCTTTTTCTTTTTAACATATTTATGTATATTATAACAGGCGTAAAGCATAAATTGAATAGTTAATGACAGCAGCACTAGTTGGTGAATGGGTTAAACTTTCAACAAGATTTCATACAGCAAACAGAGTGGATAGTTAAATGTCAAACAGTACTTAACTTAAAGGAAAGCAAACTGATGAATTTTGGGATTATTTTTTGGTAAAGCACAAAAAGTGTTTGTGTGGGGGTGGGGGTGGATCTGTGGACCAAAGCAAAGTTAACGAAGAAAACTCTAATCTGACCCTCAGCTCTAAATGTAGATATTGCACACACTGATTAGCTGTCTTTGTTGAAGTATAATAGGATGCTGACCTGCACAGGAAGGAGAGCAACCAAGGAAAGCAAATCTCTTGTATTCACTGTATGTATTAACTGGAAAGTCATGCCTTGGGATGCTTTATACAGATCAGCACATTCACATGGTAGAGATAGCAGTGAGGAGTTTTCTTTCTAGGCAGCAACCTGGATGGCATAGCTGTAGTAAGAAGAAAGGCTGAAGGTATTGTTCATGGCTGAAGTTGCTGGCCATGACTCTTTTGGAGAGAAAAAAACAGAAGAAAACAGCAATATGATGTATAGTTTTACCACAGAGCTAACAGATACAGACATACATGTTATATGAAAAAGACGTAAAAAGTAATATCTGGAAAAATGAGACTGAAGATGAACTTAGAACAAAGCTTCACAAAGAAATGATGCATTTAGATCTATATATATATATATATATATATATATATATATATATATATATATATATATATATATTTATGCATATTACTTCAGATAACCAAAATTTCACTTACCTGAAACCCACCTAATCAAAACAAAAGCATGTCAAACCCACCAAGATGGGGTGGGGGCTGTGCCCACCACACCCCCTAACTATATATACCAACTCCATGATCGTACTACAGTGGAGAAAAAGCAAATTTCCTTATGTCAGACAACTGTTTACATTCGTTCTGTAAAAATCCAGTGATGTGAACATTTGGTTAATTCAACATTTGGTGTTTTTGTCTCAATTAAGTGGGTTTCGGGTAAGTGAAATGTTAATTATCTGAGGTAGACCCATATATATAGATATATATGTGTGTGTGTGTTTACAGTTCACTTGAACAGTCAAGTGTTTGGTTAAGTGAACTGTTGTGTGTGTTGTGTGAAAGGTAGATTTGTGAAAATAGTGAAGTGGGTGACTTCTGAGTTGACCAACAAAGGTATGTGGCTTTGTAGTAGGGTTGGGAGATTGCTTGTCGATGTGTGTATTTTATGGTCAGAGTGGTAGTTAGGTAAGGGTATAGGTTTATTGTGTGTGTGTGTGTGTGTGTGTGTGTGTGTGTGTGTGTGTGTGTGTGTGTGTGTGTGTGTGTGTGTGTGTGTGTGTGTGTGTGTGTGTGTGTGTGTGTGTGTGTGTTTAGCCTGGAGTAAGGGTTAAGTAAGGGGATACATCTAGTATATGTATGAGCTTGTGAGTTTTAGAGTTAGGGTAAAGGTTAGGTAAGGGGATAGATTTAGTATGAGTGTAAGTGTGTGTGGGTTAGGGTTAGAGTTAAGCTCAGGTAAAGGTATAGATATACTGTTGTGTGAGTGTGTGTGTGTGTGTGTGTGTGTGTGTGTGTGTGTGTGTGTGTGTGTGTGTGTGTGTGTGTGTGTGTGTGTGTGTGTGTGATAAGTGAGCTATCTTCTGTAGTGGCAGTGTCACAGAAAGGGTTCTACAAGGTAACATGCATGCTTTGGGTTAGGGGCAGGAGCAGGTTCAGTAGTAGGGTTAGAGTTAGGGACAAGGGCATGCATTACTATTGTGGAGCAGGGGAGGGATGAAACATGGCTACACTAACCCTACTCTTATACCTACTTCTAACTGTGACTGTCACACAAAACAGTCATTTATCATGTTGCCCATTCATAATATATAAATATAGTCGAGTCTCATGCTACGGACATGCTTAAAATGTTTTATCTTTTCATGTTATTAGAGCATAATCAGGGCACTCCATGCGATACATAATTATTGTTACACCTTCATACTTTTACAGCACTAACCTTTTGCATCATTTCAATTTTTTATTCCCAGGAATGGCTTCATGGTGGCCATCATACTTGTGTGATTTCTTCATATAATATAACACATCCAAAATATCATTTCTAGTGTTTTCATTCTATATTTACCTATGGTAGTAGTGCTGTGACCTACAGACTTCTCTGACAGTCTCAGAGCTGCTGCTAATATTTTGTTTCTCGCAGATATTGGTAAATGTGTGATGTTAAAATATTTCCATGATAAATTAAAACCTTATCCTTAATTACAATTTTGTTATGCTTATGACTGTGATTTTTCATAATTTTCATTTCCACACACCCTTGGTGTGTTTCTACAGTATAAAGTTGCCTCTAGTTCCCATGTCTGGCCTGTTTAGTCATCAGTGAATTAACAATTCACAGCTTACAAACATAGCCTGTCAAGTTTCCATCAGCTTTCCAGAATCCAGTGTGTACAAGTTTCCCACATATGCCATGCACAAAATAATGAAATGTTTCATTTGCAAAAAAAAAAAAAAAAAATTGACAGTAAATTGACTGCCTATCACTGCTTGTGAAGGGAAATATTTAAGGCAATAAAAACTTTGTTTAACTAACATCTTCAGTAAAATTAATTTTGATATGTTTAAGAATTTTACAAAAGTTTTACAGTAACTTCTTGTGTAACAACATAAGCTATTGACAACCCCAGGCTGGCTTTAACTCAGTTTGTAACTTGGGAAGAGATGATCATAGAAACATAATAATGTGAATAATCAATGTGATTAAATAGACTGCAATTACTGGAAATTAATTAATTATAACTACATTATCTAGAGTGGCTGAGTGACATTTGCTGTTGTATTCAGTTATCAAAAACTGTAATTATTTTAACTTGGCATAAGCTAGTGCTTTATTTAAGAACTTAAAATTATATGCACAGCATTATGGACAGTTATTGAAAAAAAAGTATTGTGCAACATTTTGGTAAAATAAGCAGATAACCTAAGCAAAAAGCACAGTGTATTTTGTTTAGATAAATGAAGCCACTTTTAAATTCATGATGAGCACTGTGACTATACAGCAACAGCATATGTATTTCCTCCCTGAATGAACATGTACCCCCTAGTTGTGAAAATGCTGGCCTGTCTAGGAAAATTATTCAGATATATGTCAAGTAGCACAATACGTTGTGGTAGGATTAATTTAAACTGGTAAACCAACCTACACAAAGCTGACCTCTCCAAATTAAATACTTGTTACAATAAAATAGCCAAATTTGCAACAGATGCCCCATACAAAACTCGCCACTGTATATCACTTAAACAACTCAGCTGGTTAGAACTTCCCCAACTACTTCACTTCAACCAACTAACATTTGCCTTTAAGCTTCTACAGAAGCCAGATAATACCCCAGTTCTCCAAATTCTTATAAGACAATACACCTCCTCTAGATCCCTTCGCTCAAATAGCAAACTCCTCCTAGATATCACAAAAGCCAATAACTCAGCTGATGAATCACTCTTCTCCTATTATACTTCTAAAACTTGGAACAACCTCCCATCTGCTATAACCAATAGTAACTCTATGGCACAATTTAAAATCCTACTATAATCACATTTAATAGACACTTGTAACCATCCTGGCTAACCCCATTCTCTGCACTACTAACCTAATACTACTATTCAGCTTCATTATCCAAAGTCTACTCAGTTAGTGTTAACTATTGCACCTACAAACAAACATTCATAAATTAAAATAACTCCTACTCTCTTCATCTCTCTGAACCGTGTAGAATCATGCATGAATCAAACTTACCCCGTTAATCAATAGTATGTATCTAGCATAGACAATAGTATTTTTCCAGCATTTCCAGCAGTAAGTTTCTAACATAGACATTAGTATGTTTCCAGCATTTAGCTCTGTGCATATGATTGTGAATTTCTCCAAGTATTTTTATTTACTATATTTTCAATGTATACATTCCTACCTTTCATAACAAATCTGCTTGCTCTGTTCTAATTGACAATTATTATTACCTGTATAAAAATGTGCTTTTCTTTATTACTTTAATTGTATAAAGTTATACATTCTTACTGTATTATGTAATAATACTTATAATTGGAGCTTTTCTCCCTGGGCCACCACTGAACAAGGACCCGTGTCCGGTCGGACTTTCCCAGTAAACAAATGTTAAATAAATAATAAATAAATAAATACAGAATTTGCCTATACCATGTCTGGCTGGTATTGAAATATTAATTAAAATAATTTATTTGTTAACTATTTAAGCAAACTGGACTTTCATAAACCCTTTTATAAATGCAACAAATATAGACACTTTAGCAGAGCCAGTCAACTGCATGATCTTAGGAAGATGTAGGTAATCAATTCATCCAGAGAAAAACATGCAGGCAAGGAGAAAACATGTAGATACCACACACACACACACACACACACACACACACACACACACACACACACACTGACAAGGAATGACCAGATATGAGAACTGAACCCCAGTCGCTACAGTTTTGAGGCAGAAAACTTAAACATTGATGACTGAATACCATAGGCATTATAAACATTTTACATTGATGTGGTTGTGGTGCTAACTAGATTGGTTCAGGGGATAATTCTCCTGTGAAGTGGTATAGAGTCCTTGCTTTCTGGTAAAAATAGTGGATCATATATATAATACTGTAATTGATACCTCAAAATTAGGTGTTAAACACATGCATGCCAGTTCATATATAACCCTTTAGTGACTTCAGTAAAAAACAATTTAAGACATTGGTTCAGCTCTACAACTAATACTTATTTTTTATTGCCTGACATCTGCAATTCATTATTGGCATTATCACTAGTTAACTGGATTAAGTGAAACTATTATATTTCAATGCAGTTTGTTTATTGTTTAAAACCTTTTGAGATGTCTGGTTGTAGATTTTGTAATATATAATTTAGGCATGCAAGTACCAAAGTGATGGAAAATAAAAGCTCATTTTCTTTTATTCACTTCCAAGGGCTGATATAGTAATTATCTTTTGAAAGCTAGCTAACAAAAACAAATCTTACTTATTTTTGTGATTTCTAAAAGAACAAGAAATAACATGAAGCAAAATATGCAACTCACCTTTGACTGGTTCTGGAGTAACTGGCTTAGGTTGATCAACTTTTATAGAGGTAGCTTGGGATATGATAGAGGAGGAGCCAGAGCCAGAGCCAGATCCAAGGGCAGTGGAACCAGAGCCAGATCCACGGGAGGTAGAGCCAGAGCCTTGGGTGGAGGAGCCAGAGCCGAAGCCATGGGAGGAGGAGCCAGAGCCAGATCCAGATCCAAGGGCAGTGGAACCAGATCCAGATCCACGGGAGGTAGAGCCAGAGCCAAAGCCATGGGAGGAGGAGCCAGAGCCGATGCCATGGGAGGAGGAACCAGAGCCAATGCCAAAAGAGGAGGAGGAGCTAGCTCCAAAGCCAAGGGAGGAGCCTGATCCAGATCCTTGTGAAGAAGACTTGTGCCTACAAAAACAAAACAAAGTGGTAATGTGTAATTGAAAATCAACAGCATGTGAAAATACAAGGAAGGAGTTGATCATGCCATGCTACCTCATTAGACTTTGAGATGCTGCATCTGAGGTGTGACTGAAGACTTTTTCATATAGCAATGAAATGGGTAGTCTACATACAAAAGGTATCACACAGTGAAAACTATAGCTTGGCTAGTTTTTTCTTGTAGTTTTTACTAATTGGTTTGTCTGTGTGACCTATTTATTTTTTGGTTTTGGATGTTAATGGGGCTATTTTGTAGACACCTTAATGATTATGGACAGTGACTGGGTGTAAAGACCCTTTGTTTCTGAATTATAGCCAACCAGTCCACTCATGCTGATGAGGTCATATGAAGGCTGAAACATATATGTGCTCAGTGTGGCTTTTTAATAAATCTAAATCACTGACACATTACTGGGTTAGTGGTGTTTTCCAAATAGCATTGATGGTGATATCTCTCAGAATACCTGCCAATAAGTTTCACACAGTATTTCAAGATATTTTTAAAGGTGACAATTCAGATCTGGGCATACAACTTTAAACAGTTTCTTTGTAAAAAAATGTGGCTCTAAAAGAAATGGATTTCTAATTGATTTTTTTTTTTTATTTTATAACATCATGGTATTTCCTATGGAGATACAAATTAAAGATAAATGAACCTCATATAATACAATGTGAGCGTCTTAAAGTTATGATATATATATGGACTCCTTGAAAGGAGATACAGTCAGAGCAAGCTGCTAATTTTTGGTTGAGTACTATAATTTTGTCTTTCAGTAAGTCAGAGAAAAAAACAGTGACTGTCATATATATATATATATATATATATATATATATATATATATATATATATATATATATATATATATATATATATATATATATATATATATATATATATATATATATATATATATATATATCAGACTGTGAAGACTTGTCCAATTTTATACTGCAAAAAATTATTTTAAGGTATAAGCAATATAATAGCCAATGTTTGCTCACTAACAAATAAAGTTATATCATTTGGGTGCATTCACATGGGTGAATTGGATCATCTTAATATGACCTACAAGGGCAGTTATCCTAGTATTAATATATTAATTTATAATATAATCTATTTGCCTAAGCTTTTTGGTGGATTTAAGTACAGGATGCATAGCTCTCAGCCGTCCAGAATTTCACGGAATGTCCAGAATTTTGCCTCATATTTTTGGTCTGTTCTTCATAAAACTTGTGGTTTTCTGTCAAACCAGTGAGGACTAAATTCAGTAAATAATGACAGTCATTTAAGTTTCAGACTTGATATCATTCAGAAAATGCATGGTAACCTAAATATGTTATTCTAGCAACTTTCTAAGTTTATACAAGCAATATTTAAAATTTGTCCAGATTTTTGGCCTTTGTCTACCGTCATAATTTTTGGCTTTGTCCAGATCTCTTTTGCTAAAGGTATCTCAATTAATATTAATAGTCTAAATAATCCTTGCAAGAGAGGAAGTCTATTCAAGTATCTCACATTTTATAGAGCCCAATTAATATTTCTACAAGAAACCCATCTATTATCTGAAGATATAATCAAGATTGATAATAGATCTTATTTTTTATTAGTAAGTTCAGAACATTTTCGTAAGAAAAGAGGAGTAACAATTTTATGGAATAATAATATACCTTTACCTAACATGCATGCAGTTTATAGAGATAATAAAGCGATGTTTTGTCCGGTTATTACTGAATTAAATAAACGATGTATACTCTTGTGAATTTATAATGGATCCCAGGCATAGGAGTTAGTACAGTAAAACAGCATTTAGATCAGACTGTGCAATTTGCAAAAGGAAATATAATATTAGCTGGAGATTTCAATACTATTTTAGCTAATAAAGATACTACTACAAAGAGTAAAAGATGAATTTCTGCTTCTGCCAAACTATTAAAAGAATTTATGAAACTATATATTCTGAAAGACAATAATTTTGCAGACCCAAATTCATTGTTTTTCACTTTCTATTCTCATAGGCATGATACTTATTCACCAATAGACATAATCTTAATATCTAATGATTTAACAGATGCATTATCCTACTCAAAAGTAATTTCACGTCCCTTATCTGATCACAATTCCATAATTTTTGAATTACTAATTAATAGTAATCAGTATAATCAAAGTAAAAGAATACCAGCTTATATCACAAAATAAAATTATTTTAAATGTTTATATCTTCAGAAACCCAAACTGGACAGCACTAATGATATTTCTGAAGTATATATCTGGGATGCTTTAAAGGCATACGTATATGGTAGAATTCTAAATTGGTATTATAAAAAAAGAAAGTTGTGGGATAAAGAGTTATATGACATACAACTAAAGTTAGACAGTTTAAAACATAACAATAAGAGAGATAAAGATGAAAAGAAAGAAATAACTTAATTGAATAATAAATATATGGAGATACTTAATCATAAAACCATGATTAATCTAGAAACATTTAGACTAATCAATTTCTCTTGAAACCCTAGATCATTAAAATTGCTAGCTAACAAAACTAGGAGATTAAAAAAAAAAGAAAAATAAACAAATATGATCTCAGATTTAAATAATATCTTAATTGAATTCAGAGAATTCTTCCTTAACATTAACCAGAAACCTAATATTATTGATTCTATGGAGGCCATTAAAACTTTTATTAATAAATACATTAAAAAAAGATTATCAGAAGAACAAACCATGATTATAGATGAATCTATATCTTTTAAAGACATTCAAACACAAATTACCAAATTAAAGTAAAGTAAAGCCCCAGGTAATGAAAGTATTATTCCAGAAATCTATAAAATATTGCCTAACAACACTCTAAAATGATTACATCAAGTCTATAATATCTCCCTGAATAATAATTTGATCCCTCCATCCTGGGAATACACTTTTAAATCTCCAATATTAAAATTTATAAAGACCCTACCATATGTTCCTCGTATAGACCTATCTCCTTACTTAATATTGACTACAACATGTTTATGTCCATATTTGCAGACAGATTAAAACATGTTTTGCCTATATTAGTGGATGAAGATCAAACTGGTTTTATAATACATAGAAATTTATATGACAGCATTAAAAGAACATTAACTTTGACAGAATCTGTCAAGCATTTAAATAAAAACCTTATGATAGTGAGTTTAGACATAAATTGTGCCTTTGATTCTACTAATTGGGACTACTTATTCATTTTATTGGAAGAACCAAACTTTTCTAAGAGGCTTATGAACCTTATAACACAGTTATATAATTTCAGTCTAGCTTATATTAAAATCAGCTCTAGTAAATCTCAAAATATTCCTATTATTAAGGGTACAAAACAAGGATGTCCACTTTCTCCTTTATTATTTACAATAATTATGGAA